>NC_056731.1:1591671292-1591876292 GCF_019279795.1 Protopterus annectens
TTTCCCCTAAATTGCTAGAAGCCAGTTCTTGAAACCAAAGCTGAAGCTTGAATTGCTTTTTGCTAAACAACTGTAGAATCCTTCCCAGACAATGTTTTCTCTTCACCTTTTCTGGTTGCTTTTCTTTCAGGTTTTCCAAATTTCTTCTTTGCTGGCATACAGGCAGTATATTTACTAGTCAGTAACTGAATTTTACCCAAAACAACATTTTCAGTGGCGCTGCTTTTTCTCAATTTCTGTTTTCATACCAGGAGAGTTGAAGTTATGCAGTGGATCAGTTGATCACGTGCAGACATCTTGGAAGTTACCACTATAGGTTCTGTAGTCCAGAAATAGGAACTTGTATGATGGGCCTGTTCCCAGTTGCATGGTCTACCCTTCCACCAGGAGTGCTGAGTGTCTCAGGCCCTTCACTCCTCTCACACCCATCAGCTCCTTCAGTGTCATAGCTGCTGATTGAACCCCAATTATCTGGGTTGTAATCAGGGCTGTATACATGCCATAGAACTGACTAACAAGATGAATTAAAAATATTATCTAGCTGAAAGACATTCATATCATCAGTATTCATTAAAACTAAAATGACATGCAGACAGTAAGCATTTGAAATGTCAGAACCCTGCTTAGCAAGTCCTGTAATGCTTAGACTTCTTCTTCTTTTGGCTTTTCCCGGTTAGGGGTCGCCACTGCAGATCACCTGTCTGCTCATGATTGGCAGTGGAGTTTTACAGTGTCGAGTTGCCAGCCTGGTGCCCAACCTTCCACAGAAGGCACACACATGCACACACACTCACACCTAGGGCCAATTTAGAGTGTCCAATCCACCTACATCATGTCTTTCGGAGGAAACCGAAGCACCCAGAGGAAACCCACGTGACCGCAGGGAGGACATTGCAGACTCCGCACAGAAGGCACCACAGCCGAGGATCAAACCAGAGAACCTCTTGCTGTGAGGCGGCAACACTAACCACTGCACCACCGTGGCCACCCCCCTGTAATGCTTAGACTGAATGGACAAATATCCAGACATATATATATGCTAAGTCTGAGACTGCCATTTCATAGAATATTCCCTTTTTTCTGAGGCATGGCCATCCTCAGAGTTGGTATAAATAAGTTTGGGAGGTGTGGGGGGTGCAGAGGGCTTAGCCCCCTGCAGTAAAGAAATTTTTAGAAGAAGAGCAATGCTCAATATTTGCTCTTCTCCTCTATATTCAGTCTTTTTTTTTTCTGTTTATTGGTACTCGGCATTTTGAGTGCTGACATTTTAGTAGGGAGCCCATCCAGACATTAAAGATAATTCGTGCTTTGGTGACAATGAATGCAGCTACTGCATTCAGTTTTCACCTTTTAGCAAAATTCACTGGTGGCGTGTGGCTAATTTAATCATATTTTCAGTAATGATTTTATCTCAAAATAGGATTGCTAAAATATGGCACTGTCACAGGTGATGCGGTCCCTTTAATGGAATTGCAGCTGTGATGGATGGTCAGCTGTGACAAGCATTTGGGGGTGGAAGCATTCTGTCATGACTTCCAATCATGAAAATGTAGATTATGTTATTCATTTTCTGCTGCAGGCTCCTGGCACTTTGGTACATGGACTTACCCATTTTCCCTGTTAAACAGATAGTAGTTTGTAAGGAGAAATGGGTACATCTTTTTCTTACCTCAGTATGTTGTATAGTGTGTTTCTTTGCCTGCAATACTGTAACACCCATGACAATCTGCAAGTGATAGAACAGACATTTGGACAATACTTAATGAATATAGCTTTGTGTATTCATTAAGCATTTGGCATTTCCAAGTTGACGTTTGCTGACATTGTAATTTTTTATTTTTATTTACTTAATATTGTTTTTTTCATTTTGGGTCTCAGTAGCCCAAAGAAGCAGGAAACCCCAACCTGACGTCATTACTATTCAAGGTGAGATGACGTAGGTCTACACAGCATTCCATGAGGTTGCAGGAAATGGGTCTTTTTTAAAAGGGAATAAAAATTATAAAAGTACTTATTTTCTACAGTATGCACTTTGGAAGTAAGAAGTTAGACTCCATGGAGGTGGCAGTTAATCACAGTGTTTTTCAGGTACGTGTGGGCTACTGCATATGATCTTTAAGAGACATAGATTGTCAGAATTTTTAAAAGATTTTTGGAAAGTCTGATAAACTGACTTAAATTTCAGTCAAAATTGATTAAATCCATACCACAATACCTCTCAACTTATTAGTGCAAGAAATCTGGACAAAGCCTGACAAAATGGGGGGACAAAGGCCCAAAAATAGGGACAGATTTTAAATATTGTTATAAACTTAGAAAGTTGTTAGGGTGACAGTGTTTGTTTTAACATACATTTTCTGAAAGATCTGAAGTCTGAAACTCAAATGTATGTCATTATTTAGTGACTTCAGTCCTCAAATCATCCCAATGATTTGCCAGAAAACAACAAATTTTATGAGAAACAGACTAAAAATATGAGCCAAAAATCTGGACATTTTGTGAAAATCTGTACAGTTGAGAGGTATGAGTAAAGCCAAGGCTCCTTTTCTAATTACAGTGAAAGTATTTGAAATTGTATGTCACATATATTACTGCCACAGCTTGTAAAAGAAAAAAACGATTAGCTGCAATACAGTCGATTTCTGTTTATAATCACCCCTAAAAGTACAACAGTATCAAATTGCTACTTCAAGACATGAGCTAATCACAAGATCATATTGCTCCTATAAGGCGTCAGTTGTGGGTAAAAGAAAAAAACATATTGGCTGGATTCATAGAGTAGTGCATTAATGCAGCATAGAGAAAATGCCACACAGGTAGACAACTGCACTTCAAGGAAGTAAGCGAGGAAAAGGGGAATCTCTGTAAACAAAGCACAGAGACATAGCCAGAAGTATACTGAGAAAAGATAAGCTGCAGTCTCAGAATACATTATATTAAACTCACAAGAGGTGAGTGTGAGTGAGAAACATAACAGGAAGTGTGAGCTGTCACCTATGTCAGCAGGCAGCCAGTGCACACACCAAAAGCAGAACAGTATAGAAAGTGGAAAAAGCAGTTCATGGCAGCCAAACAAGCTAGACACTTTGTTGGGTCATTTGAGAGAGTGGAAGGATCATAGGAGATTACTAGGCTAATGGCATTTACTAGGCTAATGGTGCTGGGGCATATTAGATGTAGGCCTTTCGATCAGGTAATGCTCAAGGAGTTAGACTTATGGATATCGAGCATCTCTAGTAGGGCAGGGTCCGAGATTGCCTTGTAGGCAAGACACACATCACCTCTAAGCAATCTGTACGATACAGAGTAGATTGATAGCGATTTGAGCCTGTCCACATAGAGCAGGTGTTGGAGGCCATGGATTCTCTTTGTGAGGTATTTCTGTGGCCTTTCCAGTTGGTGCAGGTGTTTGGAGAGGTACATACCAAACAGGGCCTTGCACTCAATTATTGGCCTAATGAGGGAAGAGTACAGAGAGGTAATAATGTCCTTTTTTCTGGATGCAATCCCTTTACTTATGAGAGAAACCAAGTAAAAGACTTTTCTGACCACTGCCGCTACATGATGGTCAGATGTGAGATTGTTGTCAACCTGTGTGCCCAGGTCTGGGGGAGAACAGGAGCAAGAAAATGCTATACAGACAGCAGGAAAACTGTAGGGAAAAGCAAGGGGTGAAAAGAAAAACAGGTGCAGAATGTAGAGTGAGAGCAGGCAGTTGGGCACATAAGCACATGTAGTGACCACAGTCAGATTGGGGTGGTTATGGACATACAAAGAGAGAGCGGGAGGGAGGCAAAGGAGATGCATACACAGACAAACAAAGGGTTGACTAATGGCAGGGGATAGAATGGAGTATATGCAGCCTGTCAGCTACCCTTTGGCCCAAGTAGATATTTCTGAGACCCTATATATGATTCTCCATGGTCCAGCTGGTTGGTGGCAAGAGTCACACCAACCTCTTGTGATCTGATGGTACCAGTCAGTCCAGTGAGTCTACTACTAGCTGTAGGCAATGTTACTGGATGGCAACCCAGCTTGTCTTCACTAGGTCAACAGCAGACTCCACAACTTGCTTCAGCTCTGGCATACCCAGGGAGACCATTTGGGATTGGTCAGAGTCCACCCCAGACATTGCTGTCTCACCCTACAAACTAGTCTCAGCCAGAGGAAATGGAAGACAGTACTGGGAAACCTGACATTAATGGTGAGAATCCAGAGGTGCTAAGGCAGATATAAGCCTGGAAAGGACATAGATGCCACTAACTCCACTGGGCCTGTAGTCTTTGCTGTCTCCTTTGGCAGCCAGCAACAATTTCAACACGCTCCTCCTTTGCTGTAAAAACAAAAGGAATATTAAAGCAATCCCATAAGACATAATTGGTATGTGGAAATACAAATTAGAGTACAGTAATACAACTCCACATGTGTGCAAGAAAGCAGAAGCTTGAAATTATTTCCATAGCCCAACACAGAATGAAAGACATCACATTTACTGGTCAGCAGCTCAGGCAGCAGTAGAATAACGTGCACGTACTTGTGCAAAAAAGCAGCAGTCAGTCAACTCCCCATGTTGAAGGACAGCAGCCTACACTGCCACAGTGTTTACTACAACTAAAAAGAGGTAAGTGCACTAATGCTGTTAGTTGCACAGACCCAGATATGCTATAGTAAGCACATCTCTGTGTAATGAGGCAGAAGCATGAAAAGGTGTCCACTAAGCCCTGGGGTCATAGACCTGTGCCTGGTCCAGCAAAACAACATAGCACAATATAACAGCTGCCAACAGATGTGCACACAACATACAAACAGTCAGCCACAGCAGGCATCCTGGAATATCCTGGGATCTTTCAAATTAAATACAAACATAACCAGGAAGGTACCTGTTAATCACAAAATATTGATTAAATTCAGTACTGTACACAGCATTTATGGAAAATGCTATGCCATTTGGGTATTGTAACATTTGTTAATGTCTGTTATGTACTTCACAGATAAAGATTCTAGTTGTCTACTGATGTACTATGTTCTTCATCTGTAAATATGTTGTAAGTAATTGCTATGTAAATTGTTAATCGCTATGTAATCCAATGTAACTACTGTCTGTTTATTTTAACTGTGGAGCTTTTCTCCCAGGGCCTCTGCTGAAAATGGACCTACGTCCAGTCGGACACTCCCGGTCAACAAATATAAATAAATAAATAAATAATCATTGTTTAACCTCTGCTTCCCACATATAGAAATATCCAAGGTAATGGACTTGCAAACTGTCCTAGTAGTGCCTGCACTTTCTGGTTGCCTAGGACAGTGGAGCTGCTAGGTCACACCACTCATCCACCTTCCGGAGAGAAACTGTGTAGGGTTCCATCATCTGTTTATAGAATGGATGTGCAGGAGACAGAAGGTAATTCTGATCTGCTTTGCACACAAGGCCGGCACTGTCTGTGGGACAGTAACATGAGCAGCCAATGAATATGTAGCCATATAAAATGGTAGCATAGAAGCACACCCTACAAGACACACTGAATCTAATGAAGTGCACACTAGCACCATGCAATTTATAACAAGCGTAGATGGACAGCTTGCATGAACAAGCTTGTATGTACGATATGCTAGTGACATGCAGCAGAATGTATCTATACCACAAGTCACTGGTGCACTTCTGTGAAACAACAGTTCCCATACAAAAGCAGACTTCAAGCTCATTGGCAAAAGTAAAATCAAATTAGTACTTATTGGCAGAGTTTATGGGATGTCTATCATTCTGAATGCCAAAGTGTGCATCAAGGAAGAAGAAGCAGCAGATTTATTTCAGCTGTTTCAGTTATTTTGGGCAGCACAGAAGCAGGAATTTCATAGCATGTGGCTTGCAAAGAGATAGGTGGTAGTCTGCAATAACATGATGGGGGATGTATCAGCAGAGTGCTCCCCGTAACCATATGATTCTTAGATTATGGATAATGTTCAGCACTACTTGTTCTTATATTACAGACCTAGCAGGGAGTGGCAGCCCAGTGACGCATCATGACAGTCATCTTCCTCCATCCAGGCTGTATAACGCCAATGTGGTAGCCTGTGCTTGTGTGAGTGGGAGCAGACATATAGAAGGGATGGTATCTATACAAGCCCTGAATGTATTGCCCTGCAGATGACAACCACAAACAACTGTGGAGTGACCCTCGCAATATCCCTCATACCAAGCTCCCTGCCTAATAACAACAGCTTGGGATGCCACACCTTACTTCTGCAATCACATCCCAGCCCCCATGCCACCCGTGCACGTGTACCAACACACAATCCATTAGGGGAACCTACATGCAATACAGCTGACAGTGAATTCTTGTGCATTACCTACCCCACTCTTATCCCTGTACAGGCCCACCCAGAACTGTACATACCATGTTGCACTTTTTGTGCAGAACATATGTGGCTCCCACAATACACCCCAGAGTTACCAAGTCATGTTCACTTGTGCCAGCCTGCTTTCACTGTGTCATAGCTACTTCTTTGCACACATATTTTACTTTCCAGTTGTGTTGTTCTGTCCCTCTATGTGCGTACATGTCCTCCAGTGGTAGAGTGTGGCAAAGTTTGGACAGGTTCAGCTGGTTAGAAAATGTAATATTGTACAGGCAACCCAGTCACATGGGTGATGGCTATTTAGGAGAGGGGGCACCCCATATTCTCTGTGGGTTCCTTGGGTTCTGTACAGACATCTTCATCTAGGATTCTAGGAATATCTTGCATCACCTGTAATACATTAGGGATGGGGGAGAGATTATGGCGTTAGTGAGTGCTGTCTGTATGTTATGTAGATTGCTGTGGATACATAGGTGTACTGCTGTGTGTGTGACATCTCCATGCAAAAACCAACACTACCAGTGACTTCTGTGCAATATATGAGAGTCATGGGCACTCCAATGGATGCTGTGCACACACAAGAGCAATTGAAGGGAGGTTAGCCCTTCCCATTACTGTAACACTAATCCACGGTCACTGGGTGGGGTCTTAATTGCCACATGGCTCCCAGCATTTTATGGAGATGGGTGCTGTTGTAAAAGGTACACGTGGTGATAGCTATCACTTGTGGCATGTTGAGAAAACAGATGTGTTGCTTCACATGTGGACATAAAGGGACCCCTTTGAGTATTCCACAGACTGATGGCTGCAATATACACATTGTTTACCCATTTTGTCTCTAGAAGATCCATTTAGCTAATTTGGTAAGAGTCACACACACCTTGGTATCCAAAGCTATAGAAGGACCATGCATTACTTAATTTCTAGTCTGTGAGCCATACATATCACTCAGTGCATGTGTAAAGTGTATATTCATGTGGCTCTAGTCCTTGATATGGTTGTCTCTCAGCTTATGGGAAGTTGTCTTCTTCAGGTACTGTTTTCTTTTATTTATGCAGCTGTGTTGTTCAACTAAATGAACTGATAGAGGTTATCAAATGCTGGTTAATGGAAGTTGCTGCTGCTTCTAACATGTCTGCTTAAAATGCCACAACTTTTGGTATGCTCTTTGCCTTTATACTGAAGTGCAACTGCCTGTACCATTTCACTCTTGACAACTATGAAACATTTTTTGCATTACCATGTACTTATTTGCATGCAATGCATTCATTAAACTGTGCATCTTCATTTGCATGTCGTACTGTAATTTGCATATTCTTGTTTCGCGTGTTTCGCTTATTGCCATATTGCGCTATGTAGTTCTGTGTATCTCTGCCTAGCCATGAATTCTTCTTTTTTTGTTACAAAAGGATGCACTGCAAACTTTGCTAAATGTGTGTGAGTATACCCATGTTTCATTTCCTAGCAAAAACTGAAAATCATGCATTGGACATGAATTTGTGTTTGACTTGGATTCAGAAGATGTAGTAGAACTCACCGTCTGGAATATTATAGATTAATATTTTAATAAAGTAAAGTGAACTCTACTCTAGCAAGATAAAGAATATGTATGTTTAATGATAAATGTTTTCCTCATACTTTTTTTTGCGATTCTTCTTTGTACTTGGAGGAAAAGAGAAATTCTGCAACAGACTATCAGGATGTAATTTACAGTTGCATTTGTATCAGACAGACTAAAACTCCTTTAGTAGTCATTTAAAGCCAAGGGAAAGAGGCAGGCACATAAAACAATCATGTATATAACTGCAAAGGTAATTAGTAAAAAAGGTCTTCCCTAAAGTTGAGAAAGCTGGAATCCAAAAAGTCCTCTTCTCTGAACTGGAAGAACAAAAAAAAAGGTACTGATGAACCATAATAACATGTTTATGCAAGCTTCCTGTGCCACAGTATCACATGTAGCTTCTTAAATGAATGAGAGTATGTGAATCACAGCCCCAAGCAGCTTATGCCTGGAGAAGTCTCCCATTTCGCCATGCCATTCTTATGGCTCTGTGTGATTACTTGCTACTAGTTAAATCAAAATTCCTAGAAGAAATAGTGATCACAGAGCACTTACCTATTTCAGTAGTTAGTACAGAGAGGGAGTCTAAAATAGAATAACTGTCAATCTCCTTGGTCTACTGAAACAAACTGTGGGAAACTACAGCATCGACACTTCTGAGACCATCCTGTCATCAGACTAAATTTTGGAATTGAAACATAAAAAACAACTGCAAATCCTTTGGATAATTATAACTTCATATTATTTTTATCATACCTTCATTTTTACAACTTGTACCTCCTCCAAGGTTGCTTATATAGTTCTCTTCCTGGTTACCTGGTACCGCCCCCTTTGAAGTTATAGCCAACCACTGTGCATATCTGATGCATCATCCGGACCTAGCAGAGAACATTCACAGCCTGTAAATCTGATTTGAATCAGACAAGCACTAGGGGGAAAAAGCCCTTGAAAATGCACTGCACCTATTATTGTTTTTACATTTCAGTGCTAGTAGCACAAAACTGAAAGCATAGTGGCTATTACGCAAACATTGGGTGGTTCTTGTCCCACTCACACTTAATGTGGACAATTGGATGTGCTTGTTTAAATTGTTAATGTCCTGCTTAAACCAGAATAGATGGTAACCCTAGGAATTGAATGCTTCTTCTTGCAGGTTTTGAGTATATATCTATTTCTTTCAGTTATTTTCTTTCTTGTCCTTGACAGAAATATTAAATATCTTGTGGTATAATTTACAGCAGAGTTTTATTAACAATACACTCCCCTTGTGAAAAAAATATTACCTTTAATTAATGTTGAAAGAAATACCATTTATCCTCAGTAAATATGTAAAATAAGCTGAATTTGCTAGAACATACCTTATGTTTTAATTGGTATTTATTTGTCTTGCAATAAAAATTTGTCTTTCATGGTGTCTAACACCATACTTTATTTGGTATTCAAGGCTGCGATTAGTGATTTGCAAAGTTAGTAATCAAAACAGTTACACCACAACAGAAGTGCCTTATGCATATCCTATATCAGTCCTTGTTGTTTCTCATTAAGAGACATGGAAAAGACTTCTGGAAACTTTCAAGTGGAAAGAAAATCATAGCAATTTTTTACTCTTTTGCTCAGCCTAGATAAATGTGTGTATCTTTGTCTCATATAATTTTTGTATCTGACAAGTCCACCATTGTAAAGTAGACCAGACTAAAGACTTTTTCAGGAATAAAAGTGAAAATAGTGTTGTGCGAAACCTGATACTAGTCAAGTAGATATGGTTTAGTGTTGACTCGAAAGGGAATTTTACTGCACCAGCTTGAGTTATTATAATTTTTTTTCAATATACAAGCCAATAAAACTTCAAGTTTTATTACTTTCAGATGTGTGCTGTGAGTTTATATGGAAGGTGGAAGGAAGACTAAAGCATATCAAGTGGAAAAGGTGATAGTCGATAGAGGCCTTCTGTCAAATGAGAATAAAAGGGATCTAAAGCAACTGTTTGCATTTCTAAGACCTGGAGCTGTGTAATTTCTTTTTAAATTTGCTTTAGTGCCTGCAAAAGTAATTAATAGTAAAAGAGTTATATGCCTTGCCTAGCCCCATTTTTTCACTTGAAAACAACATACTGAAATCATTTGGAGGCAGGGGACCTTGTGCAGCCAGGGAAAACTAAAACCTTGGGTCTTGAGAAGTTATTAGAAAGTGTAAGATTGAGCACGCTCCCTTGATCAGGTGCAGAATTGTAATTTGATGAGCTGGCATTGAACAGACTTTGTAGATTGGATACAGATTTAACTTTTATGTCTCCTGGATTTCTGTATACTCGTGCTTAAACAGCACAAATGCAGTAGTTTAACAAGCCCTGACTGAAGCAGTTTTCCCGGAGCACTGATCCTTTACAATCTGTCTGACAGAGGTATTGTGATTAAAATTGGCAGCTGTTATTTGGTACGGTGCCCATTTATAAGGCCTCTGAACATAAAGGACTCATAGTCCATGAAAATCAGATAACTTGTTTTAGATCACGGTGACACAGTGATATCTAAGAACATGACCTGTGATTTTCCTTTTCATGTAGTGTTGTTGTTTACATTGCACCCCTCTGCTACTTGAGTTGATGCCTGTGTGTTATACTACAGCAGATACTCTGTTTGGATCATTCTTAACTGTTACTTTCGTACACACCATGTTCAGAATCATTTTTCAACATAACATTAGCAATATGGTTATAGATTCATAGGCTCATACGTGGGTGCTAGGCTTGCTGCCCTTGTGCGCCATTTTAATCCCAGCCAATTTCCTTTTTTGTACTCAAATGAACCTAGCCCATTTGATTAGAGATTGGCCTTAACCGTCCCATGCATAGGCGCCAGAAGCTGTTGAAGACTGGGGGGGAGGGGCTGAGAGGGGCACTTAGTGATCTAAAAAGGCAATTTTTTATAACTATTTACTACCACAACATAGGTTCTCTTGGAGGACTTTTAAAGCTTAGCCAGTTCCCTTTTGGTGCTTGATTCTTGAATTATCATTTTCTGATTGGTCTTAACCTATCCCATGGGTAATAATTGTATATTAGCCCTAGTGAGAATAACTGTGATCATTCCATAGATAATTTGAAGGGACCCATGTAAGGGATGCAACAATTAGGAACTGCCTCTATCCCATTGGTGGCATGAGAGGCAATCCTGGAGTACATTTTCTATTACCCATCCTTAGATCCAAGTTGCATTTGAATATGGACGGATGAGCTTTGTTTTATTTTTATGGATAGTCTGATGTCCTTCAAGGATGCATCTGCAGTCCTTACAAATGGGTTGTCCTGTCGTCAGGCAGCCCTTCGGTCGGCCGGATTCCAAAGTCTGGGTCTGGCCTCGGCTGGTGTCGCACTTCACCCGACGTCATAGCTGCAGTTCTTCGGGTATAAAGGCATCAGCTGACGCCATTTTCCTCAGTCTTTCTTGCCGCGTGGCGCCCGAAGCAGAAGCTGTTCGCAAGTGCCGGTCGGTCAGAACCAGAGATTACTACTACCGAATACGTCTACAAAGACTTCTAAAAAGCTAAGTACCCCGTTGGGGACTCTTTCTTGCCTCAGCCGATGTCAGAAAAAGTGAATAACTGTTTAACTTGTGGGAAACAAATACCTCATAAAGATTTCCACTCTTACTGCTTACCCTGTTTAGGCTCAGACCACGACGTAGCAGCTTGTCTAGCCTGTGCTTCTTTTAACCGGCGGACGCTTAGACGTCGGTCTGAATTTGCTGAGGAGTTTTTCGGCCCCGATTTTGCTTATATTATGCCGTCGGATCCTCCGACTACGCAAATGTCTAAAAAGCGCAAGGAAAAGGACCGACACTCGCGGTCCGCGGCTTCGGCCGAAACCACGGTTAAGCCAACCGCGAGTGTCTCGGTTTCAGCTGAAACCGAGCAAGCGGTTCTTCCTTCAGCTGAAAACTTACCTTCTACCGAGGCCTCTTCCAACCTGGTGGAATCGGCTTCAGAAAACCCACCTGCTGTCGCAGTTTCTCAGGAATTAAATGACACTATTCCCTTGGATATTTCAACCCCTGCACGTGGAGCTGCTAGGCCTCCTGCAGCCATGTCCATTAAGGCCTTGTCAGGGCTAAAGCAGCTAAAGCTACTAAGACTGTGCCTGCTAAGACCCCCACTCACAGGCCCAGCTCTAGTTCTCAAATGCTTAGTTTAGCAGAGGATCTCATTTCTTTAATCTGGGGATCCCAACCTCAACCAGACAGGACCTCTCAGCCACCTCCAGAGAAGAGGCCTAGAGCAGAGCCACCCCAGCCACTTTCTACAGATGATTCCTCTGATGCTTCAGATGATTCCGACCCTCCAGAGGCTCCTTTCTCCCCTTATGAAGACTCTGATGCTGAAGAGTCCATCCCTTCTGCCTCTCCGCCTGAGGAATTTTCCTTTGGGGAAACCTTGCATGCTATGAGGGAACAATTTCAGTGGCAGGGCCAGGATTTTTCAGACACCAGAAAAAGGCTTAGAACCTTTCTGCATTTACCACAACATAGGCCTTTAGCCATTCCTCCAGTTCTTTCTGTTGTAGATGATGCATTTAATGATGCTTGTACTGCTCCTGATTCTCTACCCCCGGCCCCTGCTAAGCCTGATAGATACTACAGGGTCCCGGAGACACATTACCATTTGTATAAGGCTCCCTTTGCAGATCCCGAGACTATCTCCCAAGGGCCCAAGGCTGTAGCAGCTACTTCTGCTAAGAACCCCCTCCCCTCAGAAAGGGAATCCAGATCCTTAGAGAGATGGGGTAAAAAAGTTTACACTTCTGCTACTCTTTCAGCTAGGGCCTTGAACTGTCAATTTCACATGATCCAGTATCAAGAATTTATGCTAGACCAGTTAACCAAAAAACTGTCCTCTGATGAATCATTAGACAAAAAATCTGTTCAGGAAATGGTACATAACATTCAGCAAGTCAGTAACCATTCCTTAAAATGCGGCTATGATGCACTGGAGGCTTCCTTTAGATCAGCCATGACTGGCACAGTTATCAGAAGGCATGCATGGTTAAAAGAGCAGGCCTTACCAGACCATGTCAAGTCCAAACTATTAGATGCTCCTATGGATAAGATCAATTTGTTTGGCTCTCCTGCACAACAGGTGCTGAAGAAGATGGAAGAGAAGGCAAAATCTGTCCAAACAGTAAAAGATTTCTTACAGGTCCAACCGCCAAGGTTTAGTAGGAATTGGCCCTCCAAGAATTGGTCCTTTCCAGACTCATCCAGAGCTCAGAGGGGCAGGAATAGGTGTTCAAGAGGCAGAAACCAATCCAGGGGTGCCTACAGGGGACGCCAGTGGCAGAGTAACAACCAGCGAAGTACAGCCACGGACACAGCCACCACCACAACTACAGGACAATCACAGTGACTTGGCTCTGGCACCACCTACCAGGGAGCAACTAGAAGCACCTTTAGGCGGGAAGCTAGCCTTATTTTCAATAAACTGGCATTACATCACAAGAGACAAGTGGATTTTACAGACAATAGACCAAGGCTACAGGTTTCACTTCCATACTCTACCAGGGAAGAGAGGAATGCCAAACCTACCTCCAAATCAAAAGGCAGAAGCTCTAAAACAAATATCCCAATTATTAAAGATGAGAGCTGTGGAAAAGGTACCATCTATGGAGCAAGGAAAAGGATTTTACTCCAGACTCTTCCTGGTACCAAGAAAAGAGAGCAAATGGAGACCTATTCTCGACCTGTCCGCTTTAAACACATTCCTCATTGTTCCAAAATTCAAAATGCTGACTCTACAGCAGCTTCTTCCCATGCTGGGCAAGGAGTCTTGGCTGGTAACTCTAGATCTCAAGGAGGCATACCTGCACATCCCCATACGACCAAATTGCAGAAGATACCTCAGATTTCTTGCAGGATCAAGAGCATTGTCAATTCTCAGTATTGCCCTTTGGCTTATCTACTGCGCCCAGAGTGTTCACGAAATGCCTGGCATCAGTAATTGCTCATTGCAGGCTTCAGGGAATCCAAGTCTACCCCTACCTGGACGACTGCCTGATACAAGCGGACAACAAAAACAAGCTAGCAGAAGACTTACAAAGGGTCATTTACCTGCTACAAGCCCTGGGATACAGTCAATATAAAAAAGTCAAGACTGACACCATCCCAGAGAATAACCTTTTTGGGTGCAGAGTTGGACACATCAAAGCAAATGGCATTCCTAACAGTAGAAAAACAGCAGCAGCTACCTCTCTACTTCTTGGCATTAACAAGGCAGAACCATCTGACAGCAAGAAAAGTACTGCAAGCCTTGGGCTTCATGGCATCATGCATAATATTGGTTCCTCATGCCAGACTGCATATGAGAAAACTACAGTGGTACCTAAGGAATTCAAGCCAAACCATCACGACGGACGCCTCGGACCTCGGTTGGGGGGCACACATGCTGGACAAGTGCATACAAGGCTTATGGACTCAAGACCAGCTGCATCTACACATAAACCTAAAGGAAATGCTGGCAGTAAAACTGGCAATTCAGGCATTCAGACCATTTCTCCAACAAGGTCTATTGATGATAAGGACAGACAACACCACAGTTATGTGGTACATCAACAAACAGGGAGGCACACATTCGTATCCTCTTTGCCGGATGGCAGTGGACCTCTGGAATGTGGCCCTGAGCTACAACATTCAGTTAACAGCAGTTTTTGTACCAGGAAAAGAAAACATTCTAGCAGACATATTAAGCAGGACTACCACGGATGCCCACGAATGGATGCTGCATCCGGACATCTTCAAAACCATTACAAGAAAATGGGGGCTTCCAGAAATAGACTTATTTGCATCCCCACGCAATCACCAGCTAAAGAAATTCTGCACAAGGACGTACCACCCACTTGCTTGGAAGGTGGACTCCCTATCCTTCAGTTGGAAAACATGACAGCATATGCATTCCCACCGCTTCCTTTGATGCACAAGGTGCTATTGAAGATCAAAGAGGACCGTCCAAGGATCATTCTGATAGCTTCAGACTGGCCAAGGCAACATTGGTACCCATTACTGAGGAGCATGTCTCGGGAACAAATATGGCCACTACCCCTGGTTCCCTTGCTGTTAACACAGAACAACTACAACAATCTGCATCCAAACCTGAAAACTCTGCAGCTGACTGCCTGGAACATTGCATAAGACCAATTAACCCTAATTTATCCCAAAGGGTTAAAGACATTATCCTTGAGGCTCGCAGACCCTCAACAAGAAAAAAATTATTCAGCAAAATGGAAAAGATATCTCATATGGAGTACTGCAAAAGGAGAAGATGTGTCACTGGTAAACATAGCCAACATCCTGGAATACTTGGCAGAGCTCTTCCACACAGGCCTGTCCTATTCCTCCATCAAGATTCATGCATCAGCTATTTCAGCAGAATACGACTTGGATCCTCCTGTCTTCTCACATCCTCTGCTCAGACAGTTTCTGAGAGGAATTAAAAATGTAAAGCCTCCTAGGAAGCCACCATTACCAGCATGGGACTTGAACTTTGTGCTAGAAAAATTGACACTGCCTCCTTTCGAACCAGCAGCAACAGCAGAATTACAATACCTATCATGGAAGACTGCTTTCCTGCTGGCAATCACTTCAGCAAGAAGGGTATCTGAACTTCAGGCATTAATGTCAGTACAACCCTTCCTGATCTTCCATCAAGATAGAGTGTCCATGAGAACAAATCCTTCCTTCATGCCTAAGGTGGTCTCCAGAGTTTCTTTAAATCAGGCTATCCACCTACCTACATTCTTCCCCAACCCACAGAACAGGGGAGAAAGACTGCTGCATACCTTGGATGTACATAGACAATTACGCTACTACCTGGACAGGACCAAGGGCAATAGAAAAACTGACCAGCTACTGGTAGCATATGCAACAGGAAGGGAAGGAAAAGCAATTTCAAAACAGACAATCTCCAAGTGGATAGGAAATTGCATTAGATTTTGTTACTCCTACCATGGAAAGAAAACTCCAGAGAACATCAGGCCTCACACTACAAGGGCTACAGCCACTACCACAGCCTTCTTACGAGGAGTGGCTACCAAGGACATTTTAGAGGCTGCTACTTGGAGCTCCGTGCATACATTTGCAAAGCATTATAATTTACCCTTATACTCTAGATCCCGAGCAGGTTTTGCCACTGCTGTTTTGCAAGGGATCCTAACTACACCATAACTTTATTTTTCCACCTCCCCCAGTTTGGCTATGGTATTCTACCCATTTGTAAGGACTGCAGATGCATCCTTGAAGGACATAGTACAGTTTTGTACCTACCATAAATGTAGATGTCCGATAGGAATGCATCTGCAGTCAGGATTACCCAACCGCCTTCCCCTCTGTGGTGCTCCTAGGGTATTTGCCCATCTTATAGCTAGCTGGGGGAATCTATTATGGTGTATTTGTTTGTATATATGTACATACATGCTTATTTTTGTGTTTGCTCTCTACTATTTGGAATCATTGGCATTTATCCAAATTTAGCCTTCCAAGAGGGCACCTGGCATCTGGGGCAAGAAACACTGAGGAAAATGGTGTCGGCTGATGCCTTTATACCCGAAGAACTGCAGCTATGATGTCGGGTGAAGTGCGACACCAGCCGAGGCCAGACCCAGACTTTGGAATCCGGCCGACCGAAGGGCTGCCTGACGACAGGACAACCCATTTGTAAGGACTGCAGATGCATTCCTATCGGACATCTACATTTATGGTAGGTACAAATCTGTACTTTCTGGAACAGTGGTAGCCTCTGTGGTATATATCCATCTCTTCACAACATTCATTTTAGATACCTGGACTGAGTATTTCTGATGCCATTTGACTTGCTGATGTTCAGTAGGTCCATCTGTATTAGGTCGGAGGATGCCTTGTTTGCCAGACATGTCACCCTTAAGCACTCTGTAGGATACTGAATATAGTAATAAATCTTTGAGGTGGTCCATGCAAGACCTATTGTTTAGGACTTATATCCTTCTAAGTAAGGTAACTCTGAAGATATTCCACTTGTTGCATGGGGCTGGACAGATACTTGCCAAAGTGGACATTATACAAAATGATTGACTTAATGAGAGCTTTGTAAATGGGGTCAACAACATCTCTAGGTCTAGTCACAATCAATCTGTCTATAAGTTGTGCAATATAGAAAGGCTTTCTTATGACTCTGGGCACATGTTGGTCAAAAGTTAGGTCACTGTACACACAAGTTCCCAAATGCCAAACAACTGGGTCAGTTCTGAGAAGGCATTGTCATGATTTTGACACCAGTTATTGTTTGAGACAAACCTTCCTGCATGATGGTTAAGTCATTTGGGGATTCAGTAACTGCTCCTGGCTTGCAGCCATCTCAAACTTAGCCGGCCAAAGCCCTTTGGTATTTCCTTTTATTTTTGAGACATATATGCCAAACAGAAAAAGTCTCAGCACCGAACCCTGGGGGACTCCATTGGTGACTGGTCTCTTCCCTTATTTTGATCTCCTGCATCCTGTGAGCAAGTTGGGAATCCAGGTAGTGAAGCAAGTGTTTGCTCCTCCTACATTATTCATAATTTGTACTACACCTGAGTAGGGGATTGTGTCAAAAGTTGGCCAAGTTAAGGTAATGTGGTGTGAACTGTTTTACCTTCATCCATTGCTTTGGTAACAACAGTAAAGCTTAACAATTTCCTATGATTTTGAGCCCTTCACACTTTCCTCTGGGCTGTTTTCAAACACATTTTTAGAGTCATCCACACATGTATGCATTCTTTGATTCACCTTCCCGATTGTATTAAATTATATTCCTTGTATAATACAGCACCAGCTGTTAGACTGGGTTTTAAATTTGTAGTTTTGAACAGTCTTCTAGTAAACAATGAAATAAAATGTATGAACCAATGACAAAACTACCCATTTCAGAAAATTTCAACCATAAAAGGTCACTCAAAGTGTTGTCATTACAATCCACAAATATCAGTAAATATGCAAAACCTCTGCAGAAGTAAGTCATCTAAATAACTCCACATTAAAGGGATCTCCAACTAATGAAGTGGCTGCTGCTAGGAAACAACTTTATATGTCATTGTTTCATCTACAAATAAAGTGGCTGTTGCCCTTGAAGAATAAATTGCCTATGTTACATTAAAAAATGATAAGCTAGTAATATTGCAATAGGGAATGGATGGCAAACTGATAATAGGTTCACTACCTGTTGTGCTACTATAATGCAAACAGACTCTGAATAAGCAGCACTAAACTTCTCTTTCCCTGAAGCTCTCAGCAACATTTTTTATGTATTTAACATTTGTTTACCAGAAAAGTCCAACTTGGCACAAAGCCAATTTTCAGCAGAGGCCCAGGGAGAAATACTCCAGACACATGTCTTTGTAACACGGAGGAAACCAGAGCACCTAGAGGAAACCCACACAAACACAGGGAGGCCATACAGACTCCACACAAAGGCTACCCAGCCAAGAATCAAACCAAAAACCTCTGGTTGTGAGGTGACAGCACTACCACTGCACCATCCACGTGACACAACTAAATCTCTCAATTTCACAGCAGAAGAAATCTGGAAAAAAGACAAAATTTATTGGGGGGGGGGGGCAAAGGACCAAAACCAGGGACACATTTTAAATATTGCTTGTATAATCTTAGACTGTTGCTAAAATAGTGTTTTGTGTTACCATGTGTTTCCAAAAAAGATGGGAAGGCTGAAACTTAAAGGGATATCATTATTTAGTGAATTCCATTCTCACTGATTTGCCAGAAAAAGACAAATTTTAAGAGGAATAAACCAAACTCCCTGGATCACAAGTGGTGGTGTGAGTAGAGATTGCAGGCTCCTCTACCTAAGGTACAGGGTTTGAGCCCAAGTAATTCTAACCACCGCACCAGTCATATGTAACTGGGGCATTTTACACACACACATAGAAATGGACCTCAGTCTGCATAGAGATTAATCCACGGACATCAGCCTACATAGAGATTAATCCTGCCTGCATATAAACAAAATGGAGCACTGTGACTCTGGCATAGAGATTAATCCTGCCTGCATATAAACAAAATGGAGCACTTCTTACTGTGACTCTGGCAGAAAAATCCTTACCTCAGCCTGCATATAAACAAAAACGGCAGTGCATAAACCAACCCAGCGTAGATAGAAATGGACCTCAGCCTGCATAGAGATTAATCCTGCCTGTATATAAACAAAACAGAGCACTTCTTACTGTGACTCTGGCAGAAAAATCCTTACTTCAGCCTGAATATAAACAAAAATGGCAGTGCATAAACCAACCCAGCAGTCTGCATAGATAGAAATGGAGCTTTATAGAAACAGACCTCAGCCTTCATAGAGATAAATCCTGCCTGTATATAAACCAAACGGAACACTTCTTACTGTGACTCTGGCAGAAAAATCCTTCACTCAGCCTGCATATAAACAAAAACGGCAGTGCATAAACGGAGCACTGTGACTCTGGCAACTTCTGTGCACTTTTGTGTTTGAATTTAGGTTAGTGTGCAATGCATGCATGGGTCCTATAGGTCTTACAGCTGTACAAGTGGGGGGGGGGGGTTGATCCCTCCCCCTCGCTCTATGCTTCCAGTGCCTATGGTCCCATGGTTGATACTTATATGTAATCCCTAATTAAGAATAGCTGGGATCATACCTTAGGTAATTTGAGAGGAGCCATACATGGGATAAAGAATTTAGGAACCACCTCTGTCTATTAGTAGTACGGGGGAAGTCCTGGGGTAAAAGTTTTGTTTCCCATCCATAGATCCAAGTTGCACTTGAATATGGACAGTGATGAACTTTGTTTTATGTGGATGGGGAGTCTGTTTCAGAGCAACAGTATCGTCTGCGAGATGTACCTGTCCCTTCAAACTATTCTATTGATGTTGCAGAAGAGGTTTAGATCCCTAGACTGAGTATTTCTGATGCCATTTGCCTTGCTGATATGCAATAAATTCATCAGTATTGGGTTGAAGGATGCCTTGTATGCCAGACACAGGTCACAAGGTAGCAGACTGTAGGATAGAGTATAGTGACAGGCTATGAATCGGTCCACATAGGCCATGTTGTTTAGCCTTGTATCCTTTTAGTAAGTACCTCTGTAGGTGTTCCAGTTATTACATGTGTCTGTACATGCCAAAGGGGCATTGTGTTCAATGAATGGCCTCATGAGGGCTTAGTAAATGGGGACAATGACATCCCTAGATCTAGACACAGTCCTTTTGTGTATAAGTTGTGCAATATAAAAGAACTTTCTTACAACGATGGACACGTGTTCGTCAAAAGTTAAACCACTGTCCATATAAGTTCCCAAATTCTGAACAACTAGGTTAGCTGTTTGGGGCGCATTATCAATGTAGTAGTTTCCTACAGCAGATGACTTCCCAAAACATGGAATATTGCATTTTTTTTTTGGCATTTAGTTTCAGTCCATGATTTTGGCAGCAGTTATTTATTTAGGACAAACCTTCCCACAGGATAGCTAAGTCATTTGGGGATTTAAGGCCTCTCCTAGCTTTCGGCCATCTGCAAACCTAGTCAGCCAGAGCCCCTTGGTATATTATATGATGGTCAAATTAGCTCTGCAAAACTTTCCAAATTTAAGTGCTGGTCATTTTTGAAAATCAGGTGTTTCTGTAGTGTTTTGCCTTCTTGGATGTCAAGGCAGACGTGCTCAGCAAGTACATCTTAGTGACTGTAGTTTACTGCAGAACTTCAGCCCTTACATACGAAGAGATAGACGCACCTGGAGGAGGTGGGATCTGTGTGGCTTGGCTAACTTGAATCTGAATGGTAAATTGTTACTGGACTTCTGTACAAGTCATGGAATGCACATAATGAACACCACCACGGCTGAACAAAAACATGAAAAATTTTAAGTCTGATGTAGTCACACATTGGGAAGACATGGTGTTTAATAACAGTATTTATGCATTGGATAATTTGTGTCAAATAAATTTGTTTCCATGGCAAACTCTTTTTTTAGACCTGAAAGCTCTAATCTCCTTTCCCCACCAGTTAAGACAATCAAGATCATATTTTTCAGTAGATGCTTATTTTTAGTAATGCAAAAAAGCCTGAACAAGAAGGCAAATAAACGTAACTATCATGCATAGTTGAGCAAATATGTTCTTGTGTACAGACCCCTAGTGTGGCGGTGCAATTGTTTCTCTCCTAAGGATCCATCATATATAGATTAGTGTCCATTAGTCAGATTACTGACAGTACGACTATTAGAACTGCTGATGTTGGTAAATCTTCATCTATCACAGTCAGTGTGTGTTATCATTACTCAGGTTAGTATTACTTTTGGAACTGCTGATTTTGGTAGCACTCTGTTTGTTACAGTCAGTGCTTTTGCTGTCATTTCCCATATTACTGACAGTATGACTATAGGAACTGTGGATTTTGGTAACAATCTGTCTATCATAGTCAGTATGTGGTATCAATACTCAGGTTACTGACAGTATGACTGTTGGAACTGTGGATTTTTTGTAATGCTTTGTCTGTCACAGTCAGTGTATGTGTTAACATTACTCAGGTTACTGACAGTATGACTGTTTCAACTGTGGATTTTTTGTAACGCTTTGTCTGTCACAGTCAGTGTATGCTATCATTACTGACAGTACAACTATTAGAATTGCTGATTTTGGTAACGCTGTGTCAATCACAGTCAGTGTATGCTATCATTACTCAGACTACTGACAGTATGACTATGGGAACTGCTGATTTTGGTAACAGTCCATCTGTTTCAATCAGTCTATGTTAACATTACTCAGGTTACTGACAGTACAACTATTAGAATTGCTGATTTTGGTAACGCTCTGTCAATCACAGTCAGTGTTTGCTATCATTACTCAGGTTACTGACAGTATGACTATGGGAACTGCTGATTTTGGTAATGCTCCATCTGTCACAATCAGTGTATGTTAACATTACTCAGGTTACTGACAGTATGACTATGGGAACTGCTGATTTTGGTAATGCTCCATCTGTTGCAATCAGTGTATGTTAACATTACTCAGGTTACTGACAGTATGACTATGGGAACTGCTGATTTTGGTAATGCTCCATCTGTCACAATCAGTCTATGTTGACAGTACTCAGGTTACTGACAGTATGACTATGGGAACGTCTCATTTTGGTAACAATCCGTATGTCTCAATCAGTGTGCGCTATCATTACTCTGATTACTGACAGTATAAGTGTTGGAACTGCTGATTTTAGTAACACTCCATCTGTCACAATCATTGCGTGCTATCATTACACTGGTTAATGACAGTACAACTATTAAAACTGCTGATTTTGGTAACATTTTGTCTATCATAATCAGTGTATGCTATCATTGCTCAGGTTACTGACAGTATGACTATTGGAACTGCTGATTTTGATAATGTTCCGTGTATCACGATCAGTATATGTTAACATTACTCAGGTTACTGACAGTATGACTGTTGGAACTGCTGATTTTGATAACACTCCATCTATCACAGTCAGTGTATGCTATCATTACTCAGGTTACTGAAAGTATGATTATTGCAACTGCTAATTTTGTAATGTTTCATTTGTCACAGTCAGTGTGAGCTTTCAGAGATCAAGCTTAATTGCAGAAAATGCAGGCTACTTAGAAGAACTGTCTAAACCACTTAGTAACGTTCCCTCAGTTTTGCTTAGTGATTTTATCAACCTAACATTAACTGATTAACTGGCAAATATTTCTATAATCTGTATAGTTAAAACTATAGTTTTCCCTCTAATAACGTAAGGCTGTATGAGCTGGATTATAAGGAAAGATGAACATTGGAAATTCAATGCTTTTGAACTACATCATTCAGATTTTTTTTGAGAATTCCTTGGACTGCAAGAAGATCATATTAGTTAATGCTTTGGAAAGTAAATCAAATTGTTCATTGGAATTTCTGATAGTAGCATTAAAACTCAAAGACTTTGTCTCATGTAATCCAAATGTAGCATGCACAAGAGAAGACATAAATGTTGGAAAAGATCAAAGTCAAAAGATGAAGGGGAAGCAAAGAGTAAAAAGTTTAGACAGCATTACTGAAGTGATTAATATGAATTTTCAGCAACTTCAAGAAGCAGGTTTTCGCAGGGAGGCCTTGCTTGCTGATGTCCTTGAGGTTGTTAAGAGTTGGATCTGACTAAATTACTAAGGAACAAAATTAATTAACTCTGATAATTTATATGACAAATCATTCTGTGAATATGAATTCCTGAAACGTATTGCCACAGATAAATACAACCCATTTTGTTCACTGTCCTTTGCATGGTCTCACCACTTTGGATTTAAGTACAGTGTTCCATACAAGATAAACATTTATTCCCCTGACACCACAGCAAAAGCTTTCTTCTTCTTCTTCTCCTTTCAGCTTTTCCTGGTTAGGGGTCGCCACAGCGGATCACCTGTCCGCTCATGATTGGCAATGGAGTTTTACAGTGTCGAGTTGCCAGCCTGGCGCCTAACCTTCCACAGAAGGCACACACATGCACACACTCACACCTAGGGCCAATTTAGAGTGTTCAGTCCACCTGCAGCATGTCTTTGGGATGTGGGAGGAAACCGGAGCACCCCGAGGAAACTTATGCGACCACAGGGAGGACATGCAGACTCCGCACAGAAGGCACCCCAGCCTAGGATCAAACCGGAGAACCTCTTGCTCTGAGGCGGCAACGCTAACCACTGCACCACCGCAGCCGCCCAGCAAAAAGCTTTCTAGGGAGGATAAAACACAAACACAAATTACAATTACTTGGACAAGTTTAAAAGGAAATGGCAAAATAAAATGTCTGTTAATTGTAAAGCTCGTACCTCTTTGGGAAAGTCTAATGGATCTGTAGAATTCATGCTACCTAATTCAAGGGTCTTCTAGTCTGTGTTTGATTTGTATGACTGCAGCAATCTGAGTTATACAGTTCTTAAGCAAAGAGGTGATACAGCAGACTGCAATGATACAAGCTGTTAAAGCAGTTGGAGGGCTGGCACAACTGATAAATGTGTGCAATCAAACAGTACAAAGTAAAACCATAAAACACTACATGCAAAGCAAGGAAGTTATACAATCTCCATTGTACAACAACAGGTTCATGCCCTTAGCAGGTATATAAAAGCACAAGTAGGGCAGAGAGCACTAGTCAGTAAGGTGAATTGTAATAATGCTTATAAAAATCTGAAAAGAGCTATACTGAACCTGTTTAAAACCTGTTTAGGGTTGGGAGGGTGGCCTAATGGTTAAGGTGTTTGCCTTACAAGCACAAGCTGCAGGGTTTGAGTCTCACAAGGGTAATTGGCTAGGCTTAAAATGGCCCACAAAGGCAGTTAGCCTAGTACTAATCTATGAACCTATGAACCTTAAAGTACGTGTGGCACATCTGGGTACAGAGGAGGATAATGAGAAGAGTTTCCGTTAGTTATCAGACTACAAGTCATTCTACTGGTTCTCTGGCTAGTGGTTATTAATAATGGCGCTATTAGTGACCTAGATGTTATTGCTACAGTCATTAATGAGAATTTTATAAGTATGAGTACTTCATAAGAATGTTTTAACTAAAATACTATCTATAGTTACTTCTGTAAATATGGTCAGTGTACCATTTACACTGTACTCTATACTGTACCTGATGCACTCCTCTCTGTGCTTTACCACTGTCCACAAAAATGTCCTTGATACTAAAGGCATACATTATTATTACCTACTTTATAAGATTTCTTTATTTTTCAACATATAAACAATATGACTCTGTATAGCTACATCAGTTGTTAAATTTACATTTAAATGTCCTGTTTAACAGTTACTAAATTGATTACATTGTTAATGCATTTATATAGCATGACTGTTTTGCTTATCTGCGTCATCAGTTGTTAAACGTTTAGCTAAATTTTATATTTAGTGTACTTATATAGCATGTTTCTTTTGTATAAATGTACAGAACTGTGGTTTTGTTTACTCAGAAATATCAGTTTGTATCACATGAAATTTCTGTATTTTGTGGAGGTTTTCTCCTCTGTCCTTTGCTGAAATGGGATTCTATGTCCATATCCTGGTTATCAAATGCAAAATAAAAATAAATAAGTAATTGATTATCCCCAGTTCTTCTTCTCTTTTTAATACGTTATTCTTCTCTCCATCTTCTTGTGGTGTACATTTGGACATCAAAATATGCAGATGATATGAAAACTGTATTTTAGTACACTGATTCCTTGAATGAATACCTCATGAATATCAGCATGAGATTAGAAAGCTGGGTTGAAATTTAAGGACTAAAAGCTGTAAAGTGATGTATGTTGGGCCTGTAGAAGTGAGTAAACAAATTGCGATTGACAGTATTGTCGTGGATAAAGAAATGATTTTAAAAGACTTAGGAAAATTCATAAACACTAACTTTCATTCACTGATAACGATTCAACCACAAGGATTTTTTTGGTTAAAATATAAAATGATGTTTAAAAGGAATTATTTTGTCTTAAACTATATGTGTACATTTCATATTTGGTCAGTTTCAGAATATAATGCACGGTTTTTGTCATATGATAAATGCAATATAGACTTACTGGAACAACTGTAGATAAGATTAACTAGGAGGATCATGGTATTTAGTGGCAAAGGCTATATATATCACAAGATTAAAATTCCAGCAGATATACAGTGTCAGCTGTAAGTATGTACGGGGAGGGTATGTTTAGTAGCCTACAAGCATTTCTAGAACTGCTGTTTGAGACTGTCACTAAGATTTGATCAGTTTCACTGTGAATCCTCTATGATCTTTGAGGGATGGTAACGTGTTTCATCTAAGCATCTATAACACGAGTAAGAGAGAAAGATTTCTGAGTTAGTCTGTTCTTGTTATTTGGAATACGCTCCCTGTGTATATTAAGAAATCTGCAACCTTGAATCTGTCTGGCACATAGCAAAGAGGATTAAGTTTCTGAGCTATTAATGAGCTACTTTTTGTAATCAAGAGGACAGGGGTTGCTTCCCTCCACCTCCATTTGCCTACTATGTGACTCTGAGCAAGTCATTTAACCAGGCAGTGTTCCTGGGTCACCTCAAAGGGGGCACTTTTGTCCCATGGGCTTACCCGGATTGCAAATAAATGAAATAAAAGGCATTTGAAGGTTAGTTTGATTCCTGGATGGATACAGACTTTATAAAATAAACATTATGGAGTCTGGGTCCAGTGGGATTACACAGTTAACAAATGAATAAAATTGTTAAAAGTCAGCTTGATTCCTGAGTGGACAGTATACTTTGTACAGTAAACATTGTAGAGTCTTATGTTCCAAGTTGGCCTTTAGGCCCAAATGCAGGTACCTTTAGAACTAATAAACTTAAAAGTGTACCTGACATTAGAGCAGATTGGGCAGAAGAACAATCATCAAGTTTCTAGTGATGTCATCAAATCTGAGGAGATATGTTATGGACACTCAGGTTAGGAGAGGCGCTGAGACTAACTTACTACAACTTGGTGGTAGGTTATGCCATAAGACTGGAGTACCAGCTGGACAAATCAGGGAACCCCAGACATGTAGCAAAGATTCTGTGGGATACAGTCAGCAGTCACAACCAGAAGTGCTTGGTCCTATATACTTGGAGGAGGTCAGAAATGTGGGGTTTAAATGGACCCTGTTCAAGACCTTAGAATTTGAGGTATCCAGCTTCAATGGCCAAGGTGGTGAGTGAAGCTGCCAAGTTAAAGAAAGAGCACTTTTGTGCAGTGCTAACAAAGGAGTCTAGTAGATACTGATAAGACAAGATAAAGACTTGTATGTGAGTTGATTTTGGTGAAGCCAAGGAGAATACATTTGGATGACCTCAGAGAAGTTCTGGCAAACCATGTGGTAACTCAACAGAGGCTAAGATATTGCCTAAACTGTTCTCAGCAGTGTGGTGAGAAGTGCTGACCTCGAGTGTGGAAGTTGTTGGGAAGTGGAAGGAATGCCTGCAGGAACTCTTGAACCCAATGAATATGAACTAATTTGAGGAGGTAGTACCAGACTCAACTGGTAAGAATGGGTTAATTTCTGTAGGTAAGGTCATTGTGATGACGCACGTCCAGCTGTTCTGAAGGCACTGAAATATTATTGAGCTTTCATGGTTCTGGACAAAGAAGTGAGGACATCAGAGCAGAAGTCAAAGTAGCTAAAATTGCAGTGTAGGTTAAAGAGAACAGATTATGGTCTGTCAGTCACATGTGCAGAAAAACAGAAGAACAATCTGGTGAAGAAGATTTGGGACAGACTGGAAGAAGGCAAGAGGTATTGAAAGTGTCCAGCAAAGAGGTGGATGGGTTGTATAACAGAAGACCTATGACAGATATAACCCCTGAATAAGGCAGGAGTGTGGCATTGAATCAAGAGAGATGGTGGCAGTTGACACAACATCTCAACTCCATGTAGCAAATGGGGAAAAAGGGAGTTGATGTTGATGATGATGATGATGGTGAAGATATCGTGGTTAATGATCCCTATTTAGTGTCGTATTTGCATGGAAGATTGGAACAGAACCTCTGGATTAGCAAACTTGAGTAGCTGCCTCCGTTATCAGAACGGTATCTGGGAAAATTTTTCTAGTTGTAGATGAATCTTTCTCTTCAGTCACTATGGGTACTCCGGTATCAGTGTGCTGTAAAGGAGATGTTTGAGATGTGAACCGTCAGTTCAGAAGTAGTGCAGATTCCATCCCAGCTCTGAAACAGTCAGTTAGCTGTTTGTCCTTATGCAAATGCGGAATGGGTATGCAAAGTTTATCAGTGTAGTTTACATGTGCTGTGTAGATCTGGAGAAGTCATATGACTGCATACCCCAGAATGTCTTGCTGGAGGTGTTACAACAGTTCTGCAACCCCAGAGACATTACTGCATGCCATTTCATCATTGCATTAGTGGATGGAGAGTTATGTCTGCGTTTGCAGCATTAAACCATATGTGTTCTAGTGGGGATTCCACCAAGACTGGGTCTTTTCTGCCCTGTTGTTCATGACTTTCATGGCTGTCAAAGTGCAGGTCAAGGTGTGGAGAATATCATTTTGGGACTATAGGGGTTACATCTATGCTGTGTGCAGATGAAGATGTTCTCTTGATTGCAGGTACAGCAAAGCAGTTCAATGCTGACTCAAAATCACTTCCTCAGAATGATAAATCTTCATTCTGTCCTGTAAAAGAGAGGATTGGCTTCTACAAGGTAGAGGAGAGCAGTAAAGCCAAGTAAAGGGTCAACACTGAGACTGACCAGAGGCTGGGTGCAGCATTGGAAATGCTATTGGTGTTGCACCAATGTTAGTGAAGAAGAAAAAGTTATAATTTAGTGATCATCGTCTGTCTATGTTCACATACTCAGTTATGGTCATAAACTCTGGGTGGTGACTGAGCAGATGAGATTGTGGGTAAAAGAAGTGATGAGATAGGTCCTACACACATGTTCTTCAGGTCAGTTTCCCTGATAAAGTGATGAGCGCAGCAGTCCAGGAGGATTTCTTTATCGTTACTGCTCTGTAGGTTTAATGGACTCTGCTGAGATGGTTTTAGACACCCGGAGAAGGTGCCCCCTGGGCACAGCCTACAGGAGGTGTACTGGATGCAGCCCAATGAAGGGATGTTCCAGAACAGCAAGGCATACCCAGGCCAAAGTGGAAATATTACATCCACAGATTGCCTGGGAATGCGTGAGATCCAACAAGATGAACTGGTGATTGTTGCTGGGGATAAAGATGCCTTGTCTGCCTTGCCTGCTGTGCTCACTGCTACAGTGATCATTACCAAGACAAGTGATTTATGAAGTGGATGGATGAATGGATGCATGACTGGATTGGGTGATGGATTTGCTGTAGGAAATATAAGGCAAATGCAGATCAAGGATGGCTAAGCAGAGACATGAAAAAAGTGTGAAAGATAAAGTGGTAAAGGGAGAGAGAAAGACAACGATAGCAAGAGTCATCTGGTAATTAATGTAGAGGATTAAGACTCCGAGCTGTTTTCTGTACCCAAGATCCAGCCTTTGTTCCCTCCAACTCCATTTATTCACTGTATGACTCTGAACAAGTCACTTAACTAGATGGTGCACCCATGTCATTCCTGAAAAGGGACATTTGTGTTCAATGGGTTTACCGGGTTAAAAAAAATGTTAAAAAAAATGTTTCATCAATCCCTTTCATGGCAGAGCAGGCAGTTACAGAATGTCATTATGCACAACAGGAGTCTTCAAATATTATGTGCTACTCTTTTTTAGAGGCAGTTCACACACTACGAGTCTTCACTGTTGTGTGGTAGTGCTTAGCTGAAGAGTTTTCTGCTATTTCTTTAGCTTGCTGATGGTGTCAGTTTGTAGCATTGCCGTGATTAACAGCTGTGCCACTAGGTTGATTTAAGTGGCGTAGTTCTTCCATTAGTCATTCCCTTTGTGACATAAGTTGTAACTGTTCTCTGTAAGTTTATCATTATAGTTTTGTACAACTAAATTTATTAGTAAAATATTCTATATTGCACAACTTATAAACAAAGGTATTCCATCTAAGTCCAAGGAAGTCATTGTTCTACTGTATTCGGCATTCATCGGAGCTATCATTAAGTACAGTTCCCCCTTTGGTATGTACCTAACCAGGCATATCCAACAGTTGGAACATCCACTGAGGTTCCTCACTAAAAGATTACAAGGCGTAAGTAAAATGTCCTATGCAGACTGCCTCAAGGCCCTATCCCTGTATTCTGTCTCCTACAGGCTTTTGAGGGGAGATCTATGCCTGGTATACAGGGCATTGTCAAACCCCACTCTGATGGACATCCTGCATATCCACAAAAAAACACCACCAGAATTACCCAGTCTAGAGACTTTATCCTTGCCTGTGATATAAATAGGACCTGCTGGAGAGATAGGTATGTATCCCAGAGACTGCCCTCTCTATGGAATAGGTTTCCCATCCATGTGAAGCAGAGTTCCTCCCTAACCCAGTTCAAGTCCAGCTTAGACAATTGGATGGAAAACCAGACATTTATCTCTGGTTTGGCACCTATGTCTCTAATGGACATAGGTAATCTGTAAATGGTTCATCTCCCAGGCCCATGTTTACACTTATCAAGGGTATCATAACTTGTCAGAGATTTGGGATGCATGGCTAAGCTTAAAACGACCCTTGTGGTCATTAGTCTAGTAAACACCTATGAACCTATTATCTGTTTTTTGTTAATTAAAAGTGTGTTTTATTCCGATCTCCGGTTCTTTTCCTTTTGTTACTGACAAAATAAAGAATGTACCAGTTGGTGAGCATGTTTTGTGCGTACTGTTTTTGGCTTTATTTCGACATAGTAAAGTTTGATCTATGTCAGAATTTTAATCCAATCCAAATTGTAAAATTTCTATTATCTGTTTTTATCATTTAAAAGTGTATTTTATTCTGACCTCTGGTACTTTTCCTTTTAATACTGACAAAATAAAGAATACTTTCTGGCTTTACGGTGACATAGTAAAGTTTCATCTGTGTCAGAATTTTAATCCAGTCCTTAGCAGATGCTGTAGAAAGGCATAAAGAAAACAGTCTTGACTGATTTTACTCTCACATATTAGGCTGTCTGCCATTTTTTTTACCACTGTCAAAAATTAATTGACCTTCTGGATTTTTTCTAATTTTTTTTCTGAATGATTTAATAAGAAGACACACAGCCTAATGAACCTTCTCTTCCTGACATTCTTCTTCAGTGCACAAGATGCTTCCAGTAAAATTGCCCTTGAAAGGACATTTTACAACCTTCTTATCTTAGAAACTTTTAGACATCCTGATGGTGTTTGAAAGTGCTTTCTCAAAATTAAGAACCCTTCTGCTGTACACTTTGCTGTTACTAAAAGTTGTTACTCTTTTGCCCCAGATAATGATTTGTTTCTCGGTAAAATAAATTAAGGAATTAGGTGTAATTGTTGATTCATCTTTTGGTTTTGACTTTGATGTGAATTTTGTTGTTAGGCAATGTTATGCACTAATAATGAATATTTGTAGGACCTTCCCTTCTAGGGAGAGTATTGTTACGGTTAAGTTATTTTCAGCTAGTAATCACCCCATGATTAAATTCAGTGGCTCCTTTTATGTGCCAAGGAGTTCACAGCTGGCTAAGCTTGAAGGTGTCCAAAGAACATTTACCAAGCACATAGCTAGATGTGAATCCTTGTAATATCTAATGACACTTGAAACCTGATTACTTTAGTCAGTAATTTATAGATACAGGTAATTTAATTTTGGTGTATAAGTACACTGAGAATGAGGTGTTTTGTGCAATGCTGGGAATTGGTATTGCAAATCATGGTTTAAATAGGGTCTATATTACGTTATCGAATACTCATGTATTCGAAAACATAATAGTCGACCCCTAATTATCGAAACCGTCAAACATCGAACAGCAAAAAAAAGTACAAAAACCCACCCAAGCAAACCATTTAAATGCTGTAAGCAGGGGGGCAAGCCCCCCTGCGCCCCCCCCCCACACACACACACCCCTGCTACTTAAATATACCAACTCTGAGATCACCATACAATGCAGACAATGGAAAACTTCCATTTCCGCACTGTACGGAGATCTCCATTGAAAAGTTCGACATTTGACATTTTCGACAATTAGGGGTCGACTATTACGTTTTCGAATACATGAGTATTCGATAACATAATATAGACCCTTTAAATACTAGGAATAATAATTTATTAGTTCACTTATCTAGTATCAGTTCAAAATTGATGTCTTTGTTTTTCCATTTTATGGCTGGTAGGTTATGGAATAACCTATAGATATTAGGTATACAAACAGTTTAATGTTTAAGTTTTCATTAGACATGTTGTTTAAAAATCTGTTTAATGCAACAGAGCCTTAGCGTTGCCACCTCACAGCAAGAGGTTCTCTGGTTCGATTCTCGGCTGGGGTGCCTTCTGTGTGGAGTCTGCATGTCCTCCCTGTGGTCGCGTGGGTTTCCTCCGGGTTCTCCGGTTTCCTCCCACATCCCAAAGACATGCTGTAGGTGGATTGGACACTCTAAATTGGCCCTAGGTGTGAGTGTGTGTGTGTGTGTGTGTGTGTGTGTGTGTGTGTGTGTGTGTGTGTGTGTGTGTGTGTGTGTGTGTGTGTGTGTGTGCCTTCTGTGGAAGGTTGGGCGCCGGGCTGGCAACTCGACACTGTAAAACTCCACTGCCAGTCATGAGCGGACAGATGATCCGCTGTGGCGACCCCTAACCGGGAAAAGCCGAAAGAAGAATAAGAAGGAGTCTAAATTAAAGCAAACCCTTAACTATCTTTCTTAGGTTTTGGGCTTGAATCTTCTAATCATTGCTTTCTACTGACAACCTCAGTTTCTGCTATCATGGTAGAGTTTTAATGGAAAACAATACTGATTCTGTGTTTGTAGATCTTTAATAGTTATTGACCTTTAGCTCTGTCCACAACTGTATCAAAGTACTGATCTATATGTCCAGCATGTTGCTACATCATACAATACACTACGATGGCAGGAGACAATAAGCCTATCTGCTGCTCTCTTTTAAATGCCTTGAAGTCACTAAGTGTCAGAAAATAAGTACAGCAGCAGACAGTATATTCATATAATGCACACAAACACAGTTCCAGGCTACAGCTATTTGCTTTGAAGGATTCTCAGGACAGTCTGGCAATTAGCAGGGAGGGTTAAGGCTATGAGCTATTAAGGAGGTGCTTTGTATAGTCTGGCATCTGATTCCCTCAGCCTGTATGTATCTGCTGTGTGACCTTGAGCAAGTTGCTTAACCAGACAGGGGTCTGAGGCAATAGGCTCCTCAGTGGTGTCCTGCACTGCATGCCTAGTAACTGCCTAAGTTAAGAGGGAATAGGTGTACTAAAGCATTGCCCCATACTTCTCCCTGGAATACCATATGCACTTAAAAAGATTAGTTTGAGCAGATGGCATTGAACCTAATAATCACTTAGAATTCGGTTGGGTTTCAGCAGGTACCCATACCATCTTTCCACCATCTCAAGTATGTCCCACCCATCAAAAAGCTCAGACTGAACTACAGCTTATGGGTCTATTTCAAAAGAGAGCCATCTATCCCATCCTAAGACATGTTCCTAATCATCGCTTCTACCCCTTTTTCTTCCGTATTACTAAAGAGGGTGAGAATATAAGTCCAACACTGTGTGTCAGTGGTTTAGTCCTCCTAATCAGATGCATGAAGTTTTAGTTACTCATCTGCCAGCCCCTGAATTCCCTTCCTGTACTGATGGTATTGAAAGTTTTTTTATGCCATGCAAGAGGCATAACAGCATGTTAATATGTTTCTGAGAGGATTCCTGTGCTTCCAAGTAGCTGCCATCACTTTTGGTTATAAACTTTTTGTCCAAACTGTCCTAGAAGCCCATGCAGTTATGTTTATATAGGCAGCTAGGCACAAATTTGGATAGTGGCTGTCTCCCTTTGGAAAGAGTGGACAGAACATGGTCAGTAGTACACAGTTTGTTTTCTTTTCGTGGAACATGATCATGGCATTACCTTCTAGTTAAGAAATAAAATACCATCAGCTAGCCATGATTCTGACAGCACCTTTCTGAGTAAGATAGCATTTCTTTGCACTACTGCATTCCCCAAGTCTGCTTCCCCTTTTCAGTTCTCGGCAGACAAGGCAATTGTCGGATTTTGAGTTTTCTGTAGATGTTATCTGTATATTCAATATATTGGCAGTAACCTTGGTACCTACAGCTAGGAAATCTTACCTTGATAAATGAAAGTTCACGTTTGGATGTACTGCATATGTATGGCTATTATTATCAAGGACAGAAGCAATTTATCTGGTTCTTAGGCACCGTCCCTATATCATCACTTTGGAACATTAATTTCATGATAAAAATGCTGTCCAGTTCTGAAGTAACTGTTAATCTAAAAATGACTGGCATGAAAACCACTTTTCCTAGGGGTTGTAACATCTATTTAGCATGTTTCACAAGTAAATGCCTTACCTTTCTGAGAGCTTTCCTTACCTTTTACAAAGACAGAGAGGCACTTGATCAAGCATTGAATTCATTCTTAAAGTGGTTTCTGTCTCATTTTTAAGGCCATTAAACAGTCCAGAAAATGAGGGTATGAAACTGTTGTAACATGTAGATATCATTAGGTAACTCTGTTTCTACCTCACTGGAAATGAAGTACTTCACAGTGGCCGTAAGCTCTTCATTTGCACTTCTGTAGGAAAGAAGGTTTGTGAGTGTCAGGCACAGACTGACAAAATGTATAAGGAAACGTGTTTAACATTCTGTCATCATAAACACAATGTGTCCTCACAGCATTGCTCAAAATACTTTTCACAGCAGTTGTGGACACTTCAGTGGCTTTATCAAAATTCCTCCTTAGAAAATAGGGCATTGACCGATTACTGTGTTACAGTTGAAACTATTGGTCTAGGTTCTGAAAGATTTGTTCTCAATATAAGTTGGACATGCTACACTTAAAGAAATCTCAATCCCTCAGAGACACATGCTCCAGGGATCTAAACCTGGTCATCACAATGAACAAAACATGCTGGAGGGATAGGTTCCTGACTCAGAGACTCCCCAGACTCTAGAACAGACTGCCCATACATGTCAAACTGAGTGCCTCTTTGGCCCTCTTCAAAAGAAACCTTGACGATTGGATGGGAGATAGGCAATTCACACTGGGGATCACATCAGTCACCCTGCTAGATAGGGGACCAGAGAAGTAAATATTCTGGGAAGAAATAGCCAGGGAATTGTTCGGCTAGGCTTGTATAGGTCCTAGGGCCGATAGCGTAGTACCAACCTATGAACGTATGGTGTAAGGCCTGTCTTTTGCTGACCTTTGGGGATTCAAAAATAAACTTACCTCCTGCAGAAGTATAAACCTGGAAGGATGCTACAAGTTCAAGGAAGGCTATGTGTAGTTGTGGTGCTGGAAGTCTGTCAGAAGAAAAATTCAAACGAGTCACATCTGCCTCAGGTGATGAAAAACTTCTTTATTAGCAGCTAACCAGATTACACAGCATGTTGGCCAAGATGATCTCCTCTGGTCAACTTGTTTACTGACATCAACTTTTATACTGCAAGCAAAACAACTTTTTGTTACATTTCTGACCGTTGACAGTTGGCTATGAAAAACACCTGTGATAAACATGTTTATCAAAAATTACCTCAAACCAACAGTTAGTACAGAATGTTCAAGAAGTACAGAATGTTCAGTTCAACAATGGTAGCTCAAATTTTCCAGGACTCACAGCCTGCTTCAGTAAATTAACTCTTACTTGGCCGGGGGTCCTTATCCCAGGCTTCACTAAGCTATAACCAAATCTCTTTATTCTGAAAAGCAGAAAACAAATATCATTCAGGTTTATAAGCAATGCTGCATTTTGTTCACAGGATGAGGCCCATCTTTGATAGGCATATCCCAACAAATAACATGTTCACTTTGCAAGAAGAGGAAAAAGACAAATAACAGTATGTTTTAAAACTTTTTCTCTTAACATTTCCCCCCTGAAAACACTTTTTATTTGTCTTTTTATTTCAGCAATATATGGTAAAAACTAAGTTTTTCTTTGCATACATTACTTCATTGGCAAGACAAACTTTTAAACTTCAAAAACATTTGCAAAAAGTCACATTTCAATGTGTTCACTTTCACCAGTCTGTTGCAATTGCTGGTACATCGTCTTCGTATCAGCAGTATTAATCAGTCTTTGTAGAAGACCTCTGATACAGGGTATACAACAACAACCACATACCACCACAATAGCCACAGCGACTCCAATGGACACCAGGAAACTGCTGATGAGATGACTCCATTTTCCAAACCACGCTTGTAGAAAGTCTGTAAAGGGATTACTTACCCCAGAGTTCTCTGCCAATTCTTCGGATAACATTTCCAAACCATTCAAAGCTCGAGTGATCAGGCGCAGTGTTGTTTGGAATATACGTACAACAGAAAGTCCCAAACATCCTGCAAACTCCTCCTTCTTTGGCCAGGAGCATATCCAATGGAATTTGATTCTGCCATGCCACCTGCGAAGTGGCCTCCAGTTGTTCAGCAATTCCTTTCAATGCATCTTTGGTATAGTTCACAAAACGCTGCTGGTTATAGTAAATGTAGTTGATCCAGTCCACATTCTTATTAGGTTGAATCCAGACAAAGATGGATTTAAAACCAGCTGCTATTTGGTTTATTGCTTTGTATTCATCAGGTACGCCTCTTGGTACGCCAATACTATCGATGTAGACACCATTATCGAAAGATTGCTTCGGTACCTCTCTTTTTCTCCTACTCAACCACTTCGGCTTTATTTCAGGTTCTCTTATAAAACTGCTTGCTGGAACTGGGAAAATGTAGAATGGCAGAATTAACTTTACAAGTGCACAAGTTCCCTTCCAGGGAATCGTAAGCCTTGATCTGAGTTTGTTGTCTCCATATAACCACCATACGTCTGCTAAACTATGAGTTTGGTTCTCCAGAAATGGATTTTCATTACCATTCACAGTAACATTGCAATAGTTCTGTCCCATATTGCCATAATTCTTCCCTGTGCCATCTCTGGAAATGCACATATACGAACCTGGGATAGGAAATCGCTGCAGGCGGTTTCTCAACTTTGCTTATGACTGGAAAACGCTGAGTTTCATTTTTGCATTTATCTTCAGTTTTGTTGAAGAATAATTTTAACAGACACGTTAGGTTACCTTCATCTCGCATCAATGGGACTGTTGCTAGTTGCTGTTTGCCTTCAGCACAAGAAATACAGTTCTCACGATGTGCCTCTCGGGTACTATATCTAACCCAAGATAACCATTCATTATGGTGTACGAATCCCGTCTTGAGTAACAATTGTTCTTCTTCTGTGAAGGCAAAATCTGCTTTACTTGTCGCATTCTTAAGGCTTTGTACTTTAAGTTGGAGGGTCCCCAAAGGATCAGTTCTAGTTGGAAGAGACACTCCGATTCCATAAACACCTGAATCACTTTCTTGTGGTGACACAATGGTTATAGTAATTACTTCGGTACCTTGGGAATGCGCAATTTTTATTCTTTGTTGCCTGCTTTTATCTTTCTCTGGTATCACTGCACCACTTGTTTTCCATCCATTCACATCTGTTGACCACCAAACATTTGACCAGGACGTACAGTTTCTATTGCACAAGTATTTTGCTCAAGTCAAGAAATTATCATTATTCCATTTAGAACAGTCCAAAATTCCTTCACAAAGTTTCACCTTAAACACAGTAGTAACACCTGTTTGCGCTTGCAGCACCACCATTCGTTTTTCTCTTGCAACTGTTCCTTCTCGTATGGACATATTTACTTTCGCCACCAAAATCATCATCATGTAACAGTTCAAGTACCAGTTGAACATGGCCATCCTCCCTAAGGACTACCTCGCGCCGTTGGTTTCTTCACTGGGTTTGAGACGAACTAACCCCTATTGGGCTAATCCCCCTTTGTAGCCAGACTTTGCGCTCAGAGGTCCAGTGGAGTTTGACCAATATCAATGGCAGAAGGAAGAGCCTTGAGGTTTTTACAGTGGGTAATATGAATCCACGAAGTCCTCTCAGCGATCTTTACAGCCGTAGGTGTCGAGATTAGTACTTGGTATGGGCCTTCCCACCTGGGGGATGACCAATTCTTTCTCTTCACAGTTCGGATCCACACCCAGTCCCCGGGTGCCACACTTAACAACGCTTCATTTCTGGAATCTGCAAATGAGTCATAATCCGCTAGATCCTCACCCCCCCTCACGTTCCGCTGGCAACAATCCTTGCCACTGCGGGACGTAATATGGTCTCCCAAACAAAAGTTCAAGTGGTGTAAGTCCTTTATAGGAGGGTGAGATTCACATATACAGGAGTGCCAAAGGAAGGCACGCAGTCCATGATCTATGTGTTTCTGCCATCAGTTTGCGGAGCTTACTCTTCAAGACACCGTTGTGTCTTTCCACCAGTCCAGCTGACTGGGGATGGTAAGCACAATGATATTTAAGATCAATTTGAAACACTTGACCCAACTTCTGAACAATCTGGTTAACAAAATGAGACCCATTATCACTGTAAATGCGTCTTGGTAAACCAAATCGGGGAATTATTTCTGTAGTCAAAAGTTTTGCTACTGTTTGTGCATTCGGATGCTTCACTGGAAAAGCTTCTACCCATTTAGAAAAAGCATCAATAATGACTAAACAGAACCTTTTTCCCTCTGAGGGTGACAATTCAATAAAGTCCATACAGAGTGTGTGGAATGGATATGGAGGGGTGGGGAATGCCTGCTGAGACTTTTTAACTCCTCCCTGAGCATGATACTTTGCACATAATAAACAAGATAAACAGAATTGCTTTGCATAAGTTGAAAACCCCTTACATCAAAACACCTTAGACACTATTTGAATCATCATCTGTACTCCTACATGGGCAGGTCCATGGCTAACCAATGCCGCATACCTAAAAAGGTTTGAGGGTAATACCATTTTGCCATCTGATGCCCTATACAACCCATCCTGTTGAGTGATACCATATTTTACCCAACGACATTTTTCCTTCTGTGTTGTCAATGTTTGCATTACTTTTAGTGTCTCTAAGTCTAAGACGTGTCCGGGCTCTAAATCATTGTCATGTAAAAGCAAATCATTTTCTTGAGCTGCCTTTTTTGCAGCCATATCAGCAAGTGCATTTCCCCTGGAGACAGGATCTTTTCTGTTGGTATGTGCGGAACGTTTACATATCGCTATCTGAAGTGGTAGTTGCACTGCATCTAACAACTGTAAAATTAAATCTCTGTGATTCATTGGTTTGCCTGTCGCAGTAACCATTCCCCTATTCTTCCATTGTTGAGCGAAAACATGTACAGTGGAGAAAGCATATTGACTGTCTGTATAAATTGTCACCTTTTTACCCTCCCCTAAGGTACAAGCTCGAGTCAAAGCCACCAACTCAGCTGCTTGTGCAGAATAAATGTTTGACAATCTTTTTGCCTCCAAACTTCAGTTTCTGTGGTGACAGCATACCCTACTAGTGTTTTTCCTACAGTGTCTTTCTTTGCTGATCCGTCTACAAACAAAACTAGATCAGAATCTACCAACGGAATATCCGTTAAATCTGGTCAGGGAAGCACTTTGTCATGAATGCTCTCTAAACAAACGTGTGGAGTACCTTCTTCTGGAGTCAACAAAAATGTCGCCGGATTAAGAGTAGTACATCTTTCTATGGTCATATGAGGCTGTGTTAGCAGCACTGTCATACATGACAAGTGTCGACTAGGAGATAAAAAGGTTATCTTATCTTGCAAAAGTATAGTAGCAACTGAATGTGGAACCCGCAATTGTAATGGGTGAAACAAAACTAATGATGCTGAGGCTTGTACTGCCATGGCGGCTGCCACTACAGCTTGAACACAATGCGGCAATGCCCTTGCAACAGGATCTAATCTGGAAGAGTAGAAAGCTATCGGTCTCTGTTTATCCCCATGTACTTGTACCAGAACCGAAGTCATATATCTTCCCTTACAATCAACCATTTGTATAAACGGCTTAGAATAGTTCGGAAAACCCAAAACAGAGGATCCTGCTATCAATTGCTTAATTCTATTAAATGCCTATATTGTCGTATTTGTCCACTGTATGTCATTTTTAGCTGCCATGGGAGTGTCATAGATTAGTGCGGTCAATGGCCCTACTTCCTCAGCATAGTTAGGGATCCAACTTCTACAAAAATTAGTCACACCTAAAAAGGACATCATCTCCCGCTTAGTTGTGGGCATAGGTGCCTCAAGAATGGATTGTTTCCTTTTGTTTTCCAATTGTCTACCTGCCTGCGAAATTAAATAACCCAAGTACTTTGCTTGTGCTTTCCACAATTGTAATTTTTCTTTATTTACCTTATGTCCTTACTCAGCTAAAAAAACTAAGAAGGGCAAGGGTATCCCTTTTACAACTTTCCTGCGTGGGTGAGGCTAACAAAATATCATCTACATACAACAGAACCTGGCTTCCCTCTGGGGGAACAAACTGAGCTAAATTTGCAGCCATTTCTTGTGCGAATATTGTCGGACTCTCACAATAACCCTGTGGCAATCTGGTGTAGTTGTATCTTTTACCTTGATAAGTGAATGCAAACCAAAATCTACTCTCCGTATGTAGTGGTATGGAGAAAAAAGCATTGCTTATATCTATGACAGAAAAATATCTGTGCTGAGGTAGTAAATCATTAAGTAGTGTATAGGGGTCAGGGACCACCGGTGCTCTTGGGATCACAGCCAGATTAACTGCTTGTAAATCCTGAACCAACCTCCGTGACCCATCCGGTTTCTTTACAGGAAACAACGGAGTATTGCAGGGCGAATCTGGGCATTCAACAAGAATTCCTACCTGTTTTAGCTGCTCAGTAACTGGCTTAATTCCTTCCTCTGCTTGTTTACTTAGCGGGTATTGGTGCTTACGAGGTCTAAAACCTGACTTTGGAGTTATACAAACTTCACCTGCTGTTTTCATCAGTCCCACATCCCCTTTACCTTTTGACTATAAATCTACAGGTAAGGCACTTAACGCACTATCTTCCTCTTGAGTTAGGAGGATTTGTCATGCCATTTCTGTTTTGTCATCCCTGAGGTGCACGCTTGGTTGTGCCCAAGTCACCCAATTTAATCTTTGTACTTGGATCTGTTGATCTTTCAATTGACTTTCAGACATTGTGTCCCAATTCGTTACCTTTTTCGCCAAATCTACCCAATGTGTCCCCACCGCTTTAGTAATTGAAATATATGGGCTATAACCTGAGCGATATAAAGAACTCATTTCCTTGGTCAAAGTACAGGTCACTACTGCATTACCTTGCATATCCTAAAACATATCATTCAAAATTATCCTTGCACGTTTGTGCTTAAAGAATTCTTTTTCGAATTCTTTATCTGGACCAGGGGCCTTTCTGTAGAACATTGTACAATGTAAGTGCGCCACAACCTGCGGTGACCCGCTCCTAGATTTACTTAAAGCTAGGTTGATCAAATCTGTATCAACCCTCCCCGGCCCGTTTGAAATCAAGTCCTGGCTATACCAGTAAAACAAGTCTTGTACTCCCTGTACCACCAAGCCATCCGCTAACCTTTTCGCCTCAATGCCTTTAGGTGTGGGAATTGCCGCTATTCCAAATAAATGCATCAGATCTCTTCCCAGCAAATTAACTGGACAAACTTTCGATATAATTACCCTACACCTAACAGTTTGGTTTGTTTGCGGATCTGTGAACAATAGAGGATGTGACAGTGGTTCCTTATAAATTTTCCCGTTTGCCGCTTTCACAAGGACAAACTCGTCTGTCTCGCAGTTCGGAGGCAGAACTGCTGGACCCAAAAGTGTACGCGATGCACCTGAATCACATAAAAACTCCACTTTCTGTCCCTCAACCAAAAACTCTATCATGGGTTTTTGATCTAGATGCATAGCAATACCCAAATTTGCCAGGTTTATGACTTCACAGTCACAATCCTGCCCTTCCTTCTGAGTGTTCTGACATTCATCGCAGAGAGTGTCTGCCTCATCATCATCACAATCATTCTCACTTTCTTCTTCTCTACAGTAATCACAATAATGAATTTGGCACCTTCATTTGCTATCATATAGTCATGCGGAGCCCTTGTTCGTAAGCTGTGGGGGGTGTTGCCACTCTTCACAGTCGGCAGCGAAGTGCCCACGTCTACCGCACTTAAAACATTCTCCATGTTTTAACCTCCCCTCATATTCCTCTGAATGTCCACCCGGTTTATTTAACGTTTCCCATTTCGGGCCCCCACGTTTTTTTATGCCACCACGGCACCCTTGCCCCCTATGGTCCTGTACCAAGAATATACCACCATCATCCCCTATTGCTAACACTTGTACTTTCTTTTTCTTTTTTAAATTGAAATGTCGCTCAGCATGCTGTGCATATTCAAACAAAGGTTGCAGTCTACATGTTCTATGATCTACCATATGCTTAGTTATAAAACTACTTATTGGAGCCCTACAACCCTTAAGAAAAGCATTTTTCAATTGCTGTTCATACGGACTATCATTGGTTTGATCCTGCGGAATCATCATTCCACAATAGTTATTGAACACTTATGTCAATCTTACAATATAGTGATCTACAGATTCATCATCATTTTGGATGCACTGATTTATTACTGTCCAATCTGCTCTTGGACGCCACTTATCAGAAATTCTCTTCAACAGATCAGTGACCCGCGTGTCTAACACCCCAGAATTATGCTTTAATGTAGTGCCGTCATCTGCCTTACATGTCCAAGTACCACAAACTAAGTGCCAATCTGGATCCAGGATTTGTCGCACTACTTGTTCTACTTCTAAACCATTTAGATGATAACTTAAACGCATACCAACTATGTCCTCAGAAAACTTTTGAAAATTAACCTTGGGATGAGGAATACCATCTGTAGCTCATTTTATATCCTCTCTAGCCCAGGGACGATAAACTAAAATAGTTGGCTCTTGTCCAACATCCCCTGCTTGTGGGTTTGCAACTTGTATTAAGGGAAGAGCTTCTGAGTAGTCAGAAAGTTTAATGGCCCAATGTCCTTGCCCTGCTGGTCCTGACCTTAACTGCATAGGTTGGGCAACCTGTTGCAAAGCAACCTTGGGTACTACGGGAATTTGCGGGTAAATTGGAGGGGTCACAACATTTCCTTGAGCAGCCAATAACCCACCCTGCTGTACAGATCCCACAACTTCAGACTGATATTGAGGAGGTTCTGCCGGTACGGCAGCAGCAATTTCCCCATACGGTGGGGAAGTTGCCTGCCTTTGTACCGCACAAACTGTATGCTCATCCTCCTTATCTAAAAATAAAGCTACTTTTCCACTTGGCACCAGTGATCCCTTTTGATTTATTTTTTCTTTTTCCTGGCACTGTTTTTCTTTTATAGCTTGTTTATTTGCTTCTTCTAACCATTTTTGTGCTTGGGAAATCCCAATTGTCTTTGCTTTTTAGTTCTAGTTCCTGCATCTCTTTTTAAATCTCTAACAAATTTTGCACAGGCATTCTTATTCAGGGTACCATCAAAATCATATTTCAACTTCCACTTTTTCAAAAATTTAACATTATTTTTGTTTACACATTTCATATACTTAGCATCAACATTTAAACAGACATCACTCTCACACTTGCAGCAACTCGAACCCATGTTTCCCCTAGATTTCTTATTTTAGGACTGTATCAAAGTTATTTTACAGGGCTTATTATAAAATGGGGCTATCTTAACGGGTGATCCTAACAAAATAATCTTAACAAGTAATCCTACCCACCCTCAACTAAAAATAAAACCCTTGTCGACAAGGTTAAATTAAATTAAAAGAAAATTAATTTTTCATCCTACCTGAACCAGATGAGACTCCGTTTCCCCTTTTCGTTCAGAAACCGTCCCTCAGATAGGGATCAGAGAGCGGCCGGCCTCCTTTCAACGACAAATCAGTCGGAGGGCTTTCAGTCGAGGGAATCTTAGGATGAGAAACCCTCACCTGCACAGGTTTTTCGGTCTCTCTGTTGGTCTGAATCGTATCTTCATAGAGGTTTCCTGTCCGAAGGACCAAAATGTCAGAAGAAAAATTCAAACGAGTCACATCTGCCTCAGGTTATGAAAAACTTCTTTATTAGCAGCTAACCAGATTACACAGCATGTTGGCCAAGATGATCTCCTCTGGTCAACTTGTTTACTGACATCAACTTTTATACTGCAAGCAAAACAACTTTTTGTGACATTTCTGTCCATTGACAGTTGGCTATGAAAAACACCTGTGATAAACATGTTTATCAAAAATTACCTCAAACCAACAGTTAGTACAGAATGTTCAAGAAGTACAGAATGTTCAGTTCAACAATGGTAGCTCAAATTTTCCGGAACACACAGCCTGCTTCAGTAAATTAACTCTTACTCGGTCGTGCGTCCTTATCCCAGGCTTCACTAAGCTATAACCAAATCTCTTTATTCTGAAAAGCAGAAAACAAATATCATTCAGGTTTATAAGCAATGCTGCATTTTGTTCACAGATGAGGCCCATCTTTGATAGGCATATCCCAACAAATAACATGTTCACTTTGCAAGAAGAGGAAAAAGACAAATAACAGTATGTTTTAAAACTTTTTCTCTTAACAAAGTCCCTCCACATGCAGTTGTGATGATTTACACTTTTCTGCCAATCTACACTCAAGAGATCTTTTGGTATGCACACAGCTTTGTGAAATCATTTTTACTAATTTTAGTTTCACTATATAATACTTTGGCAGCCTGTAGCAGTCCCTTATCAAACACTTTTGCTTCTCAAATTCATAATTAAAAAACAATTGCGTTGTTGTGCCGAACCATTGGGTCATATTTTGTGCTGAGCACTTTAAATATGACTGATTTCTAGCTGCACACATTTTTTTGGTTGAATTGTGAGCAGTGACATTTTGGTTGAGAAATGAGTTACTTGTTCCAACTTCCTGTTTTACCTGCGTGTGATTTTGTCTTACAGTGACTGTATGTCAGGGTAGAATAGATATGCTAGATGTGTTTCATGACACCGGATATTCACAAAAACCTGCAGCACATGACTCAGCTTTTCTCTGCTGCACTTTTTCTGGAATGTACTCCTGAGATGGGATTTTTCTGACTTGCCAGGCCTGGTGTTGTTATCATATTCTAGAACTTACAACTTCAGCCATATAGTATTTGATTTGCTTAATTGACAGAATCTGTTGGAAAGAACCAAAGAGTATGCAAAAGGCCACCACTTATGTGCCAGCAACGGACCCCCACGTATATGTCAATGTAAGAAACAAAGAGACTTTAGTAACGGTTTCTCCCAACAGAAACACAGCGGAAAATATCAATAATTTAATTCTGGTCACTGCCAAGGTGCATTAGACCGTGTTATGGCGTCACTGTAATAAACTGTAGTGACGATCCATTGATTTGCTAAATGGGATTCAATCAGACCATCACCCAGTGATTCATACTAGACCAGACCATTTTATTGAGACTATTCAACTAAAACAACATGTCACTGAAAATTTACCATTTTTGATTTTTTTATTTTTCGTCTGAGGCATGGAGATCTCAGAGATCTGAAGTAGTTTACTTCATTTGGTCTTCAACCTGTGGGTACCGAATCCGTATCGGATCCGAGCCAGCAAATTCATTAGCATCTGCTCCAAGCTCCTCCCCTTACCCATAATACACCTCCACCACCTTCCAACTCCCGGATCTCGTTTGCTGCAGCTTGCCTGAAGCACCGTGATCTCCTGAACTCCGAGTTAGTGAGTGGGTCATTTGTTTATTAAGCAGTCTTTTCTTAGCCATGGTGGTGCAGCGGCTAGCGTTGCCGCCTCACAGCAAGAGGTTCTCCAGTTCGATTCTCGGCTGGGGTGCCTTCTGTGCGGAGTCTACATGTCCTCCCTGTGGTTGCGTGGGTTTCTTCCGGGTGTTCCGGTTTCCTCCCACATCCCAAAGACATGCAGTAGGTGGATTGGACACTCTAAATTAGCCCTAGGTGTGAGTGTGTGCATGTGTGTGCCTTCTGTGGAAGGTTGGGCGCCGGGCTGGCAACTCGACACTGTAAAACTCCACTGCCAATCATGAGCGGACAGGTGATCCGCTGTGGCGACCCCTGACCGGGAAAAGCCAGAAGAAGAAGCAGGCCTTTCTTAATTTTTTGAGTGTTAGCTGATTAGTGTAGGTTCCCTCTCCTCCTCCCCTCGCTGGTGCATCGTGTGTTAGGGTTTTCCTGTAGTTTTTCAGTGTTAGTTTGTTAGAGTGTGTTGCTTCCACTCCCCCCTCAGTGTTTTGTGTGCCTTTGAGTGTGTGGTGAGTGGGTTTGAGTGGGAAATAAGTATTTTTTCTTTTTTTCCTTCTCTTGTGTGTGTGCTGTTTTCTTCTGCAGAGACATGGTTGACCCCAAGCCTGTCTTCAAGAGGTGCACTGAGTGTGGCCACAAATTGTCACCAGCCAATGGCCACACTCTTTGCATTATGTGCTTGGGCATAGCACATTGAGTACTTAACCTGCACGCTATTAAGGATAGAAAGGCTAAGTTGGCCCGGAAAGGCCTTCTACCCACTACTGAGGTGGCTGCCTCATCCTCTGCTTCGGTCACAGCAGCTGCTGTGTGGCTGCATCTCCTTCCTGTCTTGCCCTTGCTTCTCCTCCCTCCCAGGCTGGGACTCAACCTCCCATTTCTAAGCCTGTGGAAGTGGAGCGCAGAAGGGGCAGAGAGAAAGAGAGAGAGCATAAACCAGAGAAATGCAAGAGGTCTCCGGACCTTTCTTCTACTCCCGCCAAAAGTCAGGCTAGGATCTGTGACTCCCCTCGGCTCAGAGCTCCGAGATTCTCCACAGAGCCGGAGGAGACACGACCACCATCTAGGGCCTCAGTTCCTCGACCCATCAGGTCAGAGTCCGTGGCCTCGTCGAGATCCACCTGAAGCTTATCTGAAGTTGACATGGATAAAATGATGAGGAGGTTCATTTGTACTCAGATCCAGATGTGAGTCTTGCCAGCCCCCTCTCCCTCTGGAGTGGGGAGCTCACTTCCTTTTTTCATACCAATTTCTCCTTCTCCGATCCGTCCACTGTGTTTGGAGTACTTGGATCCGAGGATGGCCTTAGTCAAGGGGTCGGAGCTGATGGTACCTCTCTCCTCGACGCCAGCAGCTGCCTGGAGCATGTCGGATCTGACCAGTTTGGATCCGAGTGGCTCTCGGAGCTGGAGCCTGGGTGTCGGATCTGAGGAAGCGTAACTTTTTTCATCAGCTCCAACGTTGTCAGGCCAAGTTCCCCCCTTCTGAGCTCCATCCACTTCGGGCCCAGCTCCAGTTTTCTCATCAAATATGTGGAGAGCGGTTTCCTTAATAGTACCCCAGGAGGCTCAGTCTCCCTCGGCGTTCAATGTGATAGAAAGGGTTGTCTCCACTGGATCGAGATCCTTGACTATTACATCAGACTGCGCCCCGACTCCCATCATTTTACCAGAGGGACAGCCTGTGCTCGAGGATCCCCAGGCGGTTCCCCCTGAGGAACAAGTGGCTTGCAAGTTTCCCCCAGAGAGCCCCACCGGAGACGTGCCTCGCAAGCATATGTGTAAGAGGAGGCACTTGGACTCCCCCACGTCCCTCACCGAGGACATGGATTTGGGTGATGGGGAAGGTTACCCCAGGTCACCTCCCGAGGATGTCTCCTTTGGTGATATCATGGAAATCCTATGCCAGTGGGGAGGTTGGTCCACCCCTAAACCTTCTTCTGACAAATCCGTGTTCCTGGAGGCTTTCAGTACGGGCCCATCTATTTCCTGGGTGTCCCCGCGCCCTGTTCCCCTGGTGGACCTGGTCACCTCGCGGGCCTGGAAGGAGCCGGACACCATGGAACCAATCCCAAAACATCCAGACAAGATCTTGAGTCCACCCTCAGATAGACCAGCATGGAACAAGGGCTCTCCTCTAGAAGTTATGGTAGTAATAGCAGCCACTAAAAAGGAACTAGCCCAGGAGAGTTCCTCGGTTCATCCCCCCGACTGTGAGTCTCGGATGATGGACCGATTAGGGAAGTGGATTTATATGTCAGTGACCTTTTCCATCAGGATGCTGAACTACCTGGCCCACATCAGGAGACTACAGCGTGACTTGGTCAAGGAAATGGCTGAGTCTCCCCCTAAGTCCATGTCACAGGAGGACAGAGCTACGTTCTCCGCAAGGATGACCATTTTAAAAGCAGTCTCCAATACATCCATGCGACTCCTTTCACATGACACTGAAGGAGCGGCTAGGGCAGCTGGGTCTGGCGTGTCCATGAGGCGCAACTCCTTACTCAGACTATGTCAGTTTTCGAAACCTTTCAAGGCATCTTTTGCCAATGCCCCTTATGACAGCTCTACTCTTTTTGGTAAGACCGTCAGAGAGACTTTGGTCCAGAGTGAGAAAGATGGGAAGACACTGTCTGTCATCGGAATCTACTTCTCGAACCCTCAAAGATCCTTTTCCCAAAATCAGAGAGAGGAAAAGAAGATGTGGTTCCGGAAGTCACAGTATTACCAGGACACTCAGGGCTCTTCTTCCCCCAGAGGCAGAGGGGGACAGGATAGATGCCGGCCCAGAGGCACAGGGAGTCCAAGGAATTTTGGGTCTCGAGAACCTTTCTCGGACAGGCCCAGACAGCAACCCTGAGGGTTTGCCCGACTGCTCTACTCTGGAGGCAGTCAGGGTTCGATTGTCGTTGCACCTGGCGGCATGGTAGTCCGTAACATCAGACCGCTGGGTGCTTCAGATCATATCCAGAGGATACTATATCCCCTTTGTGGTTCCTCCCAAATCTCCCAAACACCTCCTGGATGTACCACGCATGCAAAGGAAAGCAGCAGCACTGGAAATCTCCAAGCTGCTAGAGAAATGACCCATCGATCCAGTCCCCCCAGATCAGTCTGGATCGGGCATATACTCCAGGTTCTTTTTGGTGCCAAAGAAAACAGGGGACTTAAGGCCCATTCTGGACCTATCTTCCCTGAACCTGTCAGTTGCCAAAGAAAAATTCTGGATGGTCACATTACAGTCCATCATGCCGTACCTGCAAGAGGGCGACTGGATGTGCACATTAGACCTCCAGGATGCCTACTATCACATAAAGATGCACAGAAGCTCCAGGAGGTTTCTCCGCTTCTAGCTAGGAGTCAGTCATTACCAATTTCGTGTCCTACCCTTTGGTCTCACCACAGCCTCCATGGTGTTCACCAAAGTGATGGCGGTAGTAGCGGCTCACCTGAGGCTTCAGGGGATTCAGGTCTGCCCGTACCTGGACGATTGGCTCCTCACTGTTCCCACCAGGCATCTACTTTCTCAAACCAGGGATTATTTCTCAAAGCTTGCACGTCACTTGGGGATTACAATCAATGTATCCAAATCACTTCTAAATTCTGTCCAGGTGATAGACTACATTGGGGCATGGATAGATGCACTACAGTGCAAAATCTTCCTGACCAAAGAGAGAGTGCGAAACCTGAGGATGCATGTTTCCCTGATCTACCGTTCTCATCTTCCTTCGGCAGAATTGTTGTTGAGGACCCTAGGTTCTATGGCAGCAACCATAACGCTTCTTCCTTGCTCCCAGTTGCACATGCGAGTACTACAGTGGACTCTAGCGGTGCAATGGTCCCTGCTGGATCTTCCATTATTGTACCCAGTACACCTCAGTCAAGTATGCAGGTCGTCCCTTCTGTGGTGGATGTACTCTCTGGAAATCTTGGAGAGACGACCTTTTGTTCCAGCCCATGTCCAAGCCTCAGTGACCACAGATGCCTCCCAACTTGGGTGGGGGGGCATTGTTTGGGCAGGACAGTCCAAGGCCTGTGGTCCCCTGTTGAGACCAGTTTGCATATAGACGTTCTGGATATGAGGGCAGTCCTATTGGCCTTGCAGGCCCTTCATGCCTTTCTTCCTCTGGGAACCATTGCAATTCAAGTCAGACAACATGTCAGTAGTCTGGTATGTCAACAAACAGGGAGGGACCAGATCTTAACTCCTTTGTCACGAGGCCATGAGAGTTTGGGAATGGGCGATCTCCACCGGTCGCTTTCTCATAGCAACGCACATTCTGGGACGGTCCAACATCCTAGCAGACAGGTTAAGTCAGACTACTGATGCCTTACGAGTGGTCTCTGAATCATTCAGTAGCAGAGCAGATCTTTCTGGAGTGGGGTCAGCTGTGCTGCGATCTCTTCGCATCTCCTTCCTTAGCAAAGTGCAGCATGTTCTTCGCTCTAAACCCCTAGCCGGGGGAGTCCCCCAGAGATGCTCTAGTCCATGCTTGGCCTCCCAGTCTTCCGTATGCTTACCCTCCACTACCTCTTATTCCCAGGTTTCTACAGAAAGCTTGTCAGCTGGGGAGCAAAGTGATCCTCATTGCCCCGTTTTGGCCTCGCCAGGTATGGTTTCCCTTCCTTTGGCCTCATCTTCTGGCTCCACCGTGGATCTTGGATGCCATTCAGGATCTTATTTCACACCTCTCGGGGGTTCGTCATCCAAGCCTGGACAGTTTGAAGCTCACGGCTTGGCTGTTCCAGTTCCCCTGATTGCTCCTGGATTGTCCTCCTCAGTCAGGTCTATTCTGGTGGCAGCTCATAAGTCTTCCACCAGGAAGATTTACCGCAGCAAATGGAAACGTTTTTTCTTTTGGGCTTCTCAAAGGAGTCTAGATCCTTTTATGGCTCCTATTTCTGCCATTCTCGACTTCCTAGCTAATATTTTTCAACAAGGAGCAAGCTCTTCTACTATCAAAGTTCAATTAGCTGCCATCTCTCATGTTCATGTGGGTGAGAATTCTGCCTCTCCGGCCTCTTCCAGACTGTGTAAAGCATTTATTAAAGGTACTTTCCTAATACGTCCCCTGGTCAAGAATCCTGTTCCCCCATGGGACCTTACTATGGCTCGTCAAGCTTTGGTTGCTGTGCTATTTGAACCTGCTGCAACCACAGATCTTAAGTTTTTGTTTTGGAAAACAGCATTTCTAGTCGCTATCCTCTCTGCTAAAAGGGTTTCAGAACTGCAAGCTTTGTCTATTAAAGTTCCATATATGATTTTCCATAAGGATAGGGTTTCCGTTCGCACCAGTCCGTCCTTTCTTCCCAAGGTTGCATCACAAGTTAACATCAATCAGATCATTAATTTACCTGTTTTCTTTCCAAATTTTGCTAACAAAATGGAATACAGACTCCACTTGTTGGATGTTCATAGACAGTTATGATTTTATTTACACAGTACTGAAGCCTTTCGTAAATCTGATCAATTGTTTGTGTCCTTCTCTAAACCCTTTTTGGGTAAACCTATCTCGAAGATCACTGTTGCTAGGTGGATTTCCTTGTGCATCCTTCAGGTCTATAAGGATAAAGGTTTGTCTCCTCCGGGTCAGGTGAAAGCTCATTCCACTAGGTCAGTATATACTTCTGTGGCCTTTTGGTCTAGAGTCTCATTGGATGATATTTGTTCTGCAGCTACTTGGTCCTCATCTCATATTTTTGTCTCTCACTACAAATTGGATTTGACTTCTAGAAGGAGAGCATCCTTTAGTTCTGAGGTGCTCCAGAATATCCTTTCATAAGGGCCACCCAGGAGTTTAGTAGGTGGGGACTCTGTCCTATAGGTTGAAGACCAAATTAAGTAAACTACTTCTGATAAAGAAGTTATGTACTCACCGTAACGTTCCATCTGAGTAGTCTACATCATTTGTCTTCAACCATCCCTCCCTCCTTCCCCCTGGCCTTATCATATGAACAGCCTATTGGCTGTAGTTTTTAGGTCATAAGGTATTCTTTCAGGTTGGGTTCTCAGTATAAGTGGCAGCAAACTTGATCTGGGGGTTGGAAGGTAGTGGAGGTGTATTGTGGGTAAGGGGAGGAGCTTGGAGCTCAGAGCAGATGCTAGTGAATTTGCCGGCTCGGATCCGGTACCCACAAGTTGAAGACAAATGAAGTAGAACTACTCAGATGGAACGTTATGGTGAGTACATAACTTCTTTTTTTTTTTTGTATAAATGCAGTAGGCACAGGGATGCTCTTTGTATGTGAGATGCTAAGGTTTTGACACAAAGCAGAATGCTTTTTGTATAATCAGTTTCTGTTGAAATGCTCTTCTAGCGGAGTAAGTTGTTCAGCCTTGGAATGACCTGTATCCACAATGAATAAGTAACTTAACTGTTCTTTTCTAAGAGACGATTTTCCAGAGTTCACCAATGTGTGCTCCATGATGTACCTCATAAGATCATAGGAAGTTACTAGGATAATGGCCCAAGGGCCCTTACAAGCCTAGCCAATTTTACCCTTGTTACCACGATCAGCACCCAGTGCCCCTATCCAACAGGGACACAGGTGGAACCCTTTGGGTGAATTTACAGTTACCTGTTCAGTCGTCCAGATTGTGTTTGAAGAGGGCCAACGAGATGCTCTGTTTGACGTGAAGTGGGAGTCTATTCCAAAGGTATGGTAACTTCTGGGAGACAAATCTGTCCCTCCAACAGGTTCTGTCGATGTCACATACCAGTTTTAGGTCCTTAGAGCGAGTAACCTCTGTGCCATTTGACTTCCAGATGTGCAGCATTTCTAATAAAGCAGGGTCAGAGATTGCTTTATACGCAAGGCAGAGATCACCTCTGAGTAGTCTGTATGAAACAGAATAAAGTGACAGTGATTTCAGCTGAGCCACATAGGATAGCTGCTGAAGACCTTGAATTTTCCTTGTGTGGCACCTTTGTGGTAGGTGCTTCGAAATATATATACCAAAAGGGGAGTTGTACTCAATTATTGGCCTAATGAGTGAAAAGTACAAGGAGGTGATAACTTCTCCTTTTCTCGAGGCAATGCCCTTACTTATGAGATGAGCCATATAGAATGCCCTTCTTACCACTGTGGAAACATGGTGATCAAAGGCAAGGTTGCTGTCAGCCTGAGTGCCCAAATCTGTCACCACTGAGTCCGTACTTAGGGTATTGCCAATTGATGCTCTTACAGAAAAGAATGATGATACATTGTTTTGCATTGAGTTTGAGGCTATGACTTTGGCACCAATCATTTGTTTGCGTAAGACCTTCTTGAAGGATGTTGGCATCATTTGGAGATTCTATGACTGCACCAAGTTTGCAGTCATCAGCAAACTTTTTCAGCCACAGTCCCTTGGTTTTAGTGTGTACTTTGGAGAAATAGATTCTGAACAGCAGAGGTCCCAGGACCAATCCCTGTGAAGCACCACTGGTTACGGGTCTGTTGTTGGAGGTAGATTCCTGTATTTTGACTGCATGGGTTCTATCAGTGAGCCAGTTTGCAACCCACCATACAATATAAGGATCAATATCTAGCTGGGAGAGTTTGTCAATGATGCCTGAGTAACAGATATATGCACATATTTCCCCTCGTCCAGGGCCCTGGTGACTGTCTTGAAGAAGTCCATCAGGATTAACGGACACAATTTCCCCTTGACAAATCCAAACTGGGTAGGATCTAGTGTTTGGAGACTACCTGTATCTTTGTTGATAAGGTCCAGGATGATTCTCTCCATGTCCTTGCAGATAAAGCTAGTCAGACTAATAGATCTGTAGTTCCCGGGGTCAGTAGAAACACCACTTTTGTGCAAGGGGATAACAGTGGCTCTTTTCCATTCAGCTGGGACAGAACTGGTGTTTAGACTGTGATTGAAAAGAGTACCCAATAGTGATGCTAGTTCTTGTTTGAGCCCATGTGGGATGCAGCCTGGGATGTTACCAGGTCCCATTGATGCTGTGTTTTTTGGCCTTAGAGAGGGTGTTTATGACCTGCTGTTTAGTGATATAAGGTAGAGGACAGGTGGTAGGGGATGTCATGAGGTACATGTGGTGGGAACAGGGAAGTGAACGTTTCACCAAACCTGTCAGCTAACAAGTTAGCTGTATCCACCAACAAAATGAAAAAAAGTAGAACATACAAAATACAAAAACCAAGAACACCCCTTCACAAAGTGGAAGAGTCCAGCTGCCTCCAGGAAAAGAAAGTAGTTTGATTCAATTACTCCTGTTAGAAACCAAACGCAAAAACAGAACTTAGTATTTCTACACAGATGTTATATCTGTTAAATCTGAACAAATACACAGCGACCTTCACAAGTACAAATTATTATTTATTCATAAAAAAATGATAAGCTCTTTTGTTTCATACAAAAAGAAACTTCATCAGATAAAAGTATCATCACCAAAACTCCATATTTGTATACACCCCATTAAACTGTCAATCATGACAAAAGCATACTAAGGTACACCCCCATTCATTCATGATTAAAAATGCCATATAAAATCCTTTTCTTTACAGCAGCTATATATAAAATAAAATATATACATATACATATATGTACATGTTTATCTTTTAAAAAAAACATGTGCATGTATGTTAATGGTGGTTGTCCACCTGGCAGGTTTGTTCTTCCTTAAAGAGCTTGTTTTGGTCCTAACAGGTACTGCCGAGTCACTGCAGTTGTACAGGTGCTTGTATAGGGTATTGGTGTAGAGCTCACAATAGTTACCAGTTCCGTCTGAGGGAGGAGGTGCAGTAAAACTATTTATGTCATTCCATAAGAGGTTATAATCTGCTTTGGAGAAGTTTTTTAGTCTAGTTACTGCTGGGTGGGTGGGGGGGGACAGATGTGACAGTTACTTCAAATGAGACTGATTTGTAGTCAGATCACACCAGGGACAAACTCACAGTGCGGGTGCTACAGTTGTCTCTCATATTTGTAAGCACCAGATCCAGGATGTTGGCACCCCTAGTGGGGGTGTCAGCCAGCTGGTCCAGGGGATTGGAGTTGACAAAGGTGAGGAATCTTTGGGCAGGTGAGTCTGAGCACAAGTAATTCACCCAGTTAATGGGTGGGTAGTTAAAGTTGCCCAAAACCATGATGTTTGGATGTATCTTGATGGACTCAAGTTGATCCAAATAAGCAAAGTGGGTGTCCTGATTCATGGAGGGAGTTCTATAGCTGCAATGTCTTGAATAGGTGTCCTACCAAAAGTTAATTACACCTGAAGTATAGTTTATGCAAATACTTCTTATCAGTGACAAAATAGGTCTAATTTCTGAAAGCCTTCTATTCTTTAAAATTAAACTTTGCTCCTGTCTCTAACCCGCTGCTGTGATTTTCAGAAGCCATTGCTAAGACTTTTAATGGTCAGAGGTTGTGAAGTAGCTTATTATACCACAGGTGCTCAGGCAGTAATGCAACACTAATGGTGTTATAACATAGCAAATGCATCTAACTCTGTAAGACTGGTCACCCATTACAATTATATTTCACAGTATGACCGCATACAGTGGTACTATTCAACACCAGTTTTATAAAGCTATATTCCGTCATGACAATGTTCAGATGGGTTTAGAGTATGCTCTTCTCCAAAAAAAGGAAGCCAGTCTGGTGGTCCCCTGCTATAAACAAACTATACAACAGAAGGAAGAAACTGTTGCAGAAAAGAGGAAAATCCCAGGATGCAAAAAAAACTCCCTTACCAGCATCAGTAAGAAGCTGAGATCCCACATAAAATCCTCAAAAGCTAGTTACAAAAATAAAATTGCCAAAGATTCCAAAGACAACCACAAGGCATTCTATAGTTATGTCAAGAATCTAAATGGCAATGCTCAGATCTGCTCTGAGCTACAACAGAATGGCATTAAATATACTGATCCCAAGGATATTGCCAATGTCCTGGCAGATCAATTTAGTGCCAACTTCACTCCCCTCTCACCCATCTCAATACCAAAAGATTGTAAAATTCCAGTAATCACGACCACACAGGTGGAAACCACACTCTCCAAAGCTAAGAATACAGCATCCATGGGACCAGATGACATCCCAAGCTTGTACTACATGAACTACAAAATGAACTGGCACCTCACCTAAGTGTCATGTTTAATCATAGCCTCACCTCAGGTTTCGTGCCCACTGAGTGGTGCACAGCTACAGTTATCCCACTCCACAAGGAGGGATCCACCTTGGATCCAGGGAACTACCGTCCCATCAGTCTGACAAGCCTGATCTGCAAGGGCATGGAACGCATTATCATGGAACTTATAAACAGAGACATTGGCAACCTTGAAACACTGGACCCTACCCAGTTTGGGTTTGTGAAGGGCCGATCTTGTCTCCTGAATCTGATTGACTTCTTCGAATCAGTCCCCAGAGCTGTGGACGAGGGTAAGGCAGTCCACACAGCCTATCTGGACCTCACCAAGGCCATCGACACCATCCCCCATTCTGGAATCATAGATAAATTTACTCAGCTGGGCATAAATCCCTACATCACTCGATGGGTTGCCAACTGGCTTACTGACAGAACCCAGATTGTAAAAGTAGCCGACTCCAAATCCAGCTCCAGAAAAGGAACAAGTGGAGTACCTCAGGGTTCAGTCCTGGGACCACTCTTGTTTGGCATCTACATCTCTGAAGTACAGGCCAACACTAAGGGACTCTGACTAACAAAGTTCGCAGATGACTGCAAACTGGGAGCCATTATTGAATCCCCAAATGATGTGGATATTCTACAAAAGGGCCTTACAGAAACAGATGCCTGGTGCCAGAGCCATGGGCTCAAGCTTAATGCCAAGAAATGTATAGTTATCCCCTTTGGAAAAAAACACGTACCCATGAATTACCACATAGGTGGAAGGACACTAAACATCGAAAGTGTGATGAGAGACTTAGAGACACAGGTGGACAGTGGTCTCACTTTCGATAACCACATCGCCACAACAGTCAGGAAATCCTTCTATGTGGCACACCTCATCACTAAGGGCTTTTCATCCAGAAAAAAGGAGGTCATTGTCCCACTGTACTCATCCCTCATTAGACCCATTATAGAGTATAATGCCCCATTTGGTATGTACCTCACAAAACATCTGCAACAGCTGGAAAGGCCACAGAAATACCTCACTAAAAGAATCACAGGCCTAAAGCAGATGCCATATGCTGACCGTCTAAAAAAACTCCAGCTATACTCTGTGGCAGATCGTCTACTCAGAGGCAATCTCTGCTTAACATATAAGGCCATGTCAAACCCTGAGCTGTTGGACATGCTCCCCTTAAAGAAATCCCAATCCCTCAGAGCCACACACTCCAAGGATCTAAACCTTGTCATCGCAGTGAACAAAACATGCTAGAGGGATAGGTTCCGACTCCCCATACTCTGGAATAGACTGCCCATACATGTCAAGCTGAGCGCCTCATTGGCCCTCTTCAAAAGGAATACAAAAACATGGTAGAGCCAGCAACCAGTGGACAGAAATCCGTTTATTGATGGAGGATGGAGAAAAACATACCGGTTTTTGCCATTAGGCCTTCCTCAGTGTCTGTATTTGTTACAGAATGCCACAATAGAAATATATAGTGGTCTAGTGCCACCTAAAGTCCATAAACAAAATTACATCACATATATTCATTTAAACCAGGGGAAAAAAGTGCACCCAATTTTATAATCCATTTCTTTTCCATTTTATTTAATATTGCATGCCAACTTGATTTGTTACATGTATTACGTTGTGTGATGTCAATCACAGTAAATCTGAACTTAGCCCGCGGGTGTTTTATTGTATGTTTATAAAGTGCATTGGTTGGTTTACCAGTCCTAATGTCACCGAGATGTTCTGAAATCCTAAATTTTACACAGCGGGAAGTTTGTCCCACATAAAAAGCTGAACAGTTGCAGGACGCCAAATATATCACCCAATCTGATTGATAATTTGCAAAGAATTTGATCAAAAAAACTTCACCAGTGTTCCTGCTTGTGAATGCCTTGGTTTTACACATGTTATTACAGTGTGTGCAATGACCACATGGGAAGCATCCCAATAACGGGCCCCCTTCTAAAGTAATTTGTTTAGATAAATTCTCATTTCTGTTGATATGTTTGTAATGATTAAAAAAGGATCCCATGTTCCGACCCCGTCTGTAAGAAAAGTGACATTTGTCATCTAGTATGGCCCTAAGTTTATTAACTGCTAACAGTATGTTCCAATGCCTCTGCACACAGTTGATGAGAGTACCCGTATTTCTTCCATATGTGGTGACCAATCTAATTTTGGAATTAGACTTCTGTTTATTCTCCCTATATTGTAACAAGTTCTCCCTATTTGTGTTGGTAGCAAATCGTCTACCCTGAGCAATGTCACCTTTTTGGTACCCATGATTCTGAAACCTTATAGATAGGTCTGACTCATAGGTGGAAAATGTCTTTTCCTCTGAACAAATCCTCCTAAGGCGGAGAAATTGTGATTTTGGAATGTTTCTGCAAATATGGGGGGATGAAAGCTGGAGGCATGGAGCAAGGAGTTGTATTGGGGGTATTTACGATAAATTTCTGTTGTTAGTGTATGATCTGCATTCCTTGTTACTGAGACACCCAAAAAGGTAATCTGATTGGTATCATAAGTTATCGTAAATTCAATACCCCATTTGTTTTCATTCAAATAAGTAACAAACTCCTTGACATATATGATGTCAGATCTCCATACCATCCAGCAATTATCCAAGTACCTCCTCCATATATCAATCTCATCCATGTAGATGTTGTGTGCCCTATCATAGATTATTTGGTCTTCAACATAGGCCATAAAAATGTCTGCATATATGGGGGCAAATGAAGCCCCCATGGCAGTGCCTTTGGTCTGTAGATAACACTCATTCCCATAAAATATCACATTCTTAGTTAGCACATGCTCTGCCAAGCAAAGTAACCATGTATTGAAGCCTGGGGGATATAATTCTGACTTTGTCAACCAATATTCCAATGCATCTAGGCCTGCCCAATGGGGGATGTTGGTATATAATGCAGAAACATCCAAAGTACACAAATATCATCCTTCTTCAAGCTGCATGTCTGCTATAATACGGAGAAATTCAGTCGTATCTTGTATTCTTGCTCTTACACATTGGAGCAAAGGCTTAAGATGTAATGTGAGGAATTGGGATAATAGTTCAGTAATGGAACCTCTTCCCGAGACAATAGGTTGACCCGGTGGATGTATTGGATCCTTGTGAATCTTAGGGAGGAAGTAAATATATTGATAACAAGGCTCTGTTACTGTGAGTTGGTATTGAATATCCTGTGATATAATACCTTCCCCCCTAGCTAGTTGTAAGAATTCATCTATTTTCTTTTTAAATCCTAGTGTAGGATCGATCACCATATGTGTATAGTATATATTATCTAATAACTGTCGCATAGCTTCAGAATTTTATGATGACCAGTCCTGTACTACAATGGCACCCCCTTTATCTGCTGATAATATTACTAATTTCTTGTTATTAGCCATTTCAACAATAGTGTCCATCTCCTTCCTGGACACATTATTTTGTTTGACCTGGGTATCCTTGAAATTGAAGTGTAAATCTTTGAGAGTAGAATTATAGAACATGGATACATTTGGATGCATTGGTGGAATAAATGTCGATTTGTGATATCTGAATCTGGCGTCATTACCTGAATTATCTTCTGTCTGAAAGAATAATTTCAAGTTAAGCAATCTACAAAACTCAGAGATATCCTTAGCAAATGAATCTTCAGAGATAAAGAAACCAGGAATGAAATTGAGTCCTTTATTAAGAATTTGGATCTGTGTTGTGGACAGTGGGGTAGATGAAATGTTTAACACATTATTTATTTCTGTACAATCAGTTTTAATAGATCTACCACGTTTTCCACCCCTGTGCTTCCTCCCATCCCGTTTGTACCTTTGGCTAAAGGGATCAAGGAATTTCTCCTTTTAGAGACTGGCGAGTCGGCGGAGTGTTGTATAATGGACTCTAAGGTGGTGGAGGAATCCTCACCTGATTCATCACAACTTGATGTATTCGATTTTTTCAAGATTGATCTGGGTCTTTTCCTTTTATTGACCTTCCTGCAGGAAGACTCAAACCTGACCTGTTTGTTACTTGAAAAGGGGTGCCCCCCTTCATAATCACTTATATCCCGGTGAAATGTACCCATTTTCTTATCCTTTAGTGTCTGTTCAAGGTTGAGAAGGTCCTATCCCAATTTCTGAAGGTTATTAGTATAACCCTCCTGACCTTCAAATTAACTGATATCATTACACATAGCAGTAATTTCCAAAATGTGTTTGTCGATGGTCCTCTCATGATATGCCGCCAAAATTTTAACAAATTCCATTGACGATTTATGTTGAGCCTTGGCCCATTGTTCCAATAAGATGGAATCTGCTTCGGAGACAAGTGGTTGTGTCCTTACCCTCAGTCCCGTGGGTGATATATCTTTGGCTAAGTAGGCTTTAAAAAGTTTAGCATGCCACACATTAGCCCTTAGTGTCCTCATGCTTTTATTCAATTTATGGAATGAAGTTTCACAACTATTAGTTGCTACAGAAGCTTCCTTGCTATTACCTTCCCTCAAATTAGTGAGTCCAAAGGCTGCTAAATCATTCCTATCAGCTGAGAGGCCCCTCAGTAGATCTGTAAGATCCATAGTAAATGATATCAACTGCACTACACAAGGTCACCAACAAATTTTCAACAGTGCCTGGTCCTCACTGAAAATCTTTAGGAATATAATATCCTTAGGTGTGAGGACTAAGCAGGCCCCTGTTAATGTAATGTGTATGGAACTTAACACATAAAGTGTATAAAACACAGACCATAAAGATGTGAACAATAATAGCTACTATAATGAATGAGTCCTTATCAACCCCTATTTCAAGTGCTATGTTCACACCAAAATTATAAATGTCAATTATGATTCAAGGAACAGTAACAGTCCCTGTATATGAGATACAGTACTGAGTTCCAATATGAAGGGCAACGTGTGACCATCCAATATTGTTTAGTAGTTTATTATATTATCCCAGAAGACTGAGGGGACCTCACCTGAAGGTGAAATTGAGCGGATATGAAAATAATTGAAAAAAGAGAGAAAACAAGGACCATGACTAAATCCAAGGTACCAGTTATAAAGACCACATTAACCTGGACAGGACCTTCACTTCCTGAAAAAAATGAGAAGCTCAAGTAAATTTTTCTTTGGGTAAACCCAGAAAATTGGGACAATCAACCAACATTTCAGTAGAAGAAACCTTTTGTTTCAATAGTACACCATAAGTGAAACCACAAATTAGAAATTGCAAAAGTACGGAATCCAACACAATGTTAGGATTCCTGCATATATTGAAGTTCAAACAAAATATATATTTATATGTAGGACTTGGTCAGCCCTTGTATAGTGGGGATACCTGATAATATAAACCTATACTGAAATTATTTCTTCTATATGAACTAAATGTCTTCCTTATAGTATAATGATCCTAAATCCCTACAGGGTAAACCTGTATATTTTTTAAGACTATCCTGGATCAAAATGGCACTTAGTCTAGAAGACTGGATAATAAATCAGGTTAGATGATCTATTTGTAAATATCCCTCACTCACATTTGAACATAATATATAAACAACTGGTGTACATCTATAATCTAGACACTATTTAGAAAGATAAATCGAATGTAAATGTTCTGATGTAACATAAAGCTTTCAAAAAGAACCAAAGATTGTATGAGAGCCCATAGCATTCGCATATGTTATTTAGTAAATAAAGTCCAAAAGTCCAAAATTATAACAGCAAAACCGAGCGGGTATTGCGAATCCAAATGACATCCACATTCAGTATCAGGATCTGCCGTTTATATGCCCACGTTCAAACAGTCCCGATGATTCACTTAAATCAATATTAATACTCTGATGTTATATAAAATAAAGGAACCAATGGTTGAATGAAAGTCCACCAAACTCACATATGTTATTTATAAAGTTCTTATTAAATCAAATAGTCCCAAAATTGTCAGCAAAACCAAGCGGGTGTCACAAATCAAAAGAGCATCTGCTTCCAGTATTAGGACCTTCTGTTTGTATACCCACGTTGAAACAGTCCCAACAGTTCACATTAAGCACTGTTGTTAACCACTGATAAAAAATATACTTATAGCACTTGTTTGGCCTGTAAGTCCAAAATTGTATCAGCAAAACCAAGCGGGTGTTGCAAAACAAAAAAGCATCTGCTTTGAATATCAGGTCCTTCCGTTTATATGCCCACGTTGAAACAGTCCCAACAGTTCACATTAAGCACCGTTGTTTACCACTGATGAACAAATATTTATAGGACAAGACATGACTGAATTCCTCCGTATTATAGCAGACATGCAGCTTGAAGAAGGATGGTATTTGTGTACTTTGGATGTTTCTGCATTATATACCAACATTCCCCATTGGGCAGGCCCAGATGCATTGGAATATTGGTTGACAAAGTCAGAATTATATCCTCCAGGCTTCAATACACTGTTACTTTGCTTGGCAGAGCATGTGCTAACTAAGAATGTGATATTTTATGGGAATGAGTGTTATCTACAGACCAAAGGCACCGCCATGGGGGCTTCATTTGCCCCCATATATGCAGACCTTTTTATGGCCTATGTTGAAGACCAAATAATCTATGATAGGGCACACAACATCTACATGGATGTTCAAATGTGAGTGAGGGATATTTACAAATAGATCATCTAACCTGATTTATTATCCAATATTCTAGACTAAGTGCCATTTTGATCCAGGATAGTCTTAAAAAATATACAGGTTTACCCTGTAGGGATTTAGGATCATTATTCTATAAGGAAGACATTTAGTTCATATAGAAGAAAGAATTTCAGTATAGGTTTATATTATCAGGTATCCCCACTATACAAGGACTGACCAAGTCCTACATATTAATATATATTTTGTTTGAACCTCAATATATGCAGGAATCCTAACATTGTGTTGAATTCCGTACTTTTGCAATTTCTAATTTGTGGTTTCACTTATGGTGTTAAATCGTCAATGGAATTTGTTAAAATTTTGGCGGCGTATCATGAGAGGACCATAGACAAACACATTTTGGAAATTACTGATATGTGTAATGATATCAGTTAATTTGAAGGTCAGGAGGGTTATACTAATAACCTTCAGAAATTGGGATAGGACCTTCTCAGCCTTGAACAGACACTAAAGGATAAGAAAATGGGTAAATTTCACCGGGATATAAGTGATTATGAAGGGGGCACCTCTTTTCAAGTATCAAACAGGTCAGGTTTGAGTCTTCCCACAGGAAGGTCAATAAAAGGAAAAGACCCAGATCAATCTTGAAAAAATCGAATACATCAAGTTGTGATGAATCAAGTAAGGATTCCTCCACCACCTTAGAGTCCATTATGCAACACTCCGCTGACTCGCCAGTCTCTAAAAGGAGAAATTCTTTGATCCCTTTAGCCAAAGGTACAAACGGGGCGGGAGGAAGCACAGGGTTGGAAAACATGGTAGATCTATTAAAACTGATTGTACTGTACAGAAATAAATAATGTGTTAAACATTTCATCTGCCACACTGTCCACAACACAGATCCAAATTCTTAATAAACAGAAATGTTTATCCATTTGAAACAATGTATAGTGAATTTTATAGTCAGTTACAGAAATGTTTATCCATTTGAAACAATGTATAGTGAATTTTATGGAAACACTTTACACATGCCTATTTTAGAATACTAAAAAGGGAGCATAGTTTACATCTCTATTAATATAGAATGTGTACACAAAATATGAGGACTGCCAGTGTTCAGTTATGTAAAGAATTTTTTTAGCACATTACCCACTACATATTCTTTGACATTTTCTTTAAGTTATGTTTGGATTCATAGGTTCATAGGTAGGTACTAGGCTATCTGCCCGTAGACATTTATAAGCCTAGCCAGAATGTGTTGGCTTTCGCTGCCCCCCTTAGATTAGTTCCCTGTACCTCTGTCCAGCAGAGCCACTAAACTGATCCCCGGGGTAAACTTTCTGTTTCCCATCCACTCATCAAGGTTTCTCTTAAAGAGTGTTAGTGAGGAGCTCTGCGTAACGTAGACTGGAATCTTTTTCCAAAACATGGGAAGTCTCTATGACAGGAATCTATCCCTCCAGTGCAGCCTATTTATTGATGTGGTGAGGTTTAGATCCCTAGAGTGTGCGTCTCGAGGGCGTAAGCTTTTCTTTAGGTAGAGCATGTCCATCAGTTCTGGGTTAGACATGTCCTTGTATGTCAGGCAAAGATCATATCTGAGTAGGCGGTATGCAACCGAGGACAGCTGGAGTTTCTTCAGTTGAGATGCATAGGGCATCTGTTTATTTATTTATTTCAGTTTGATTATCGGGGAGGTCCACTGGGCGATGGTAGCCCATTTTCAGTGGAGGCCCGGGGAGAAAAGCTCCAAAACAAGGAATTATTACAGTTCAAATATTTTGATTATAAAGGTAATATCAATGTACATGCAAAGTTATAGGAACTGTGAAATACAAAAATAATTTCAATGAACATGCAAAGTCAGAGGCACTCAGAATTACAAATATAAGGTAGTTACATAGGGAATATTAATGAACATGCAAAGTCATAGGCACTCTGAATTACAAAAATAATTACAAAGAACATTCATAGTCATAGGCAGTCTGAATTACAAATATCAGGTAGTTTCAATTTTGTTTAGGGAGAAAGGCAACCCATGATGAGTATTGTTTTACTATGTAGTTCACTAGGTGTAATACATTTAGAAGAGAATAGGAAGAAGAATAGGAGGAGGGTAGTCAGGGGCAAATGGGGTAGAAAGTTTAGGGTTTGTAGGCAGAAGAGTGCAGTTTCAGATTCTGTTATGATAGAGGTAGGAATGAAGCTGAGTTTTGAAGTTATTTAGGTTGGAACATGTCCTAAGTGACAAGGGCAGGGCATTCCATTTTTTAGCAAGTGTAAAGGATAAGAGAAGCTGGCCAGCAGGGTGCTGGGGTTTTTGAACTGTGATCAGGTTGTGTTGAGAAGATCTAAGTGGTCTGAGGGGGGTATAAGGGTGCAGAATATTAGAACGGGCAGGGCATTTGGATTGGTGTAGAAGTAGTTTGAAGGCTGTGATGAGTTGGATGAGGTTAAGTTGATTGGGAAGTTCAAGCCAGTTTAGGGAGTGAAGGGAGGAGCAGTGATGAGAAGAGGATTTGGCGTTAGTGGCAAATCTAGCGACTTTGTTGTAGCATAGCTCTAGTTTGGTGGTAAGAGAGGATGAAAGATTAGTGAGCAGGGGGGCACCGTATAGGAGAGTAGGAAGGAGGAAGGTAGAGGCAAGGATTGCTCTGGAATGAGGGGAGAGGAAGTGGTTGTTTCTATAAAGTAGACCTAGTTTTATGTGTGTCTTTGATGTTCAGTTGGATATGGGAATTAAATTTTAGTTGATCGTCGATTGTGACACCAAGAAGTTTGGAGGAGGGTACGATTTCGATAGGGGAGTTATTGAGGCTGGAGATTTGGAATGACTTTTTGTCAAGAGAGGAGGATCTAGAGGGAGAGAAAAGGAGAATCTTAGTTTTATTGGCATTTAGGGAGAGGTGATTTTGTAGCATCCAGTTTTCAGTGGTTGAGAAGGCACTTTGGGTTAGGGCTTGGAGGTCTGTTAGGTTTGGGGTGGAGCAGAGTAATGTTGAATCGTCAGCATATTGTACAATAGTTGTGTTGGGGATGGCCTTATGGAAGTTATTTATGAAGATATTGAATAGTAGTGGGCCGAGTATAGAACCCTGAGGTACTCCAGTAGGGGTAGGAAGAAAAGTAGAGGTTGCTTGGCCCCATTTTACCTCTTGGGATCTGTTAGAAAGGTAGCTGAAAAACCAGGAAAGGGATTCTGAGCCAAGATTGAGATTTGATAGGTGACTTAGGAGGTGTGTGTGAGAGATGGTATCGAAAGCTTTTGATAAATCTAGAAGGACAGTAGATACTATGTTACCGGAATCACGAGCAGAGTTGACTGAGTGCAAAAAGGAGAGAAGGGCAGTGTTGGTACTGTGTCCTGGGCGGAAGCCGTGTTGGGTAGGAGGGAGAAGTTGGGGTTGGGTGAGGAATGGCAGAAGTTGTAAATGGATACATTTTTCTAGGATTTTGGATATATGGGGAGAGAATGGCAATAGGGCGGAAATTTGTGACTGTACAGTTTTTGCCACCTTTGTGGAGAGGTAGGATGAAAGCGGTACGCCATAGTTTGGGTACGTAGGATTCAAGTAAAGACCTATTGATTAGGATGCAGATGGGAAGAGCAATAGAGTCAGAAGCAATTTTTAGGAAGGCAGATGGGATGTTATCGGGGGCATTGGAGCAAGGCTTTAGTTTATGAAGGAGTTTCTTTATTTGGTCAGTAGATACTGGTTTTAGTTTGAAAGAGGGTGGGTAAGAACAGTTTGAGGAAGATAGAATAGTGGCGGGAGATAGGTGATTGTTAGGAAATGTTTTAGTCAGTTCAGCAATGGAGGAGGTGAAGAAGGAATTAAATAGTGAGGCTATTTCGAGGTCAGTTTTGCTGGTGTCTGGGCAAGGGTTGTTTTTAGTGCCAGGTCTGAGGAGAGAATTGATGGAATTCCAGAATTGTTTGGGGTTTCTAGCATGGTTTTCTTGAAGTTGGATGTAGTAAGATTTTTTGTCTTTAATTATTTGTTTCTTGGCGAGGTTTCTTAATTGCTTGTACTTAAGGAGTGTTTCAGGTTGTTTGAGTTTATGGTAGGTTTTCCAGGTTTTATCTCTTAGGAGCATTAGCTTTTTTGTATCTTTGGTGAGCCAAGGGGAGGATTTTGCCTTAAGTCTTATAGTTCTAGGTGGGGCTAGAGAGTTAAGGACTGTTAAAAATGTTGAATTGAAATAGTGGACAGCTTCATCTAGTGGTAGTAGTCTTAAAGGGTTCCAGTTGATAAGTTTAAGTGAGTCAGAGAAGGAGGTAGGGTTAAAGTTAGAGAGGTTTTGAGTGTGAATGTAGTGGTGGGAGTGGGGGGGGGGGGGGGGAGTAGCTCGTATGGCATAAGCAGGGAGGTGGTCTCCTAGAGGGTCTGGAGAGGTGTCAGATTTTATGATTTTGTTTGGATGAGATACGAGAATCCAATCAAGTATGGAGCCAGGAGGATTAGCTTTGTTTGGTCTGGTAGTGGAGTTAATGAGTTGGGAGAAATTAAATAGGTTGATGGTTATTGAGGGATTTGGGTTTGAGATTTTACTCCAATCGATGTTTACATCACCTAAAATGAAGGTTTCTAGATTAATATTAGAGGAAGTCCAGGATAGGATGTCTTCTAGAGTATTAGTATTGTTGCCTGGAGGAATATAGAGACAGATGATGCAGATAATTTTATGGTTGTTCAATTTTAGTAGGCCAATTACTAGTTCAGTGTTATTGAACAATGGGATAGGGTTTGGGTAGGGAGTAATGGACAAGAGTTCGGAGTAGATTAGAGCAACACCACCGCCTCTTTTATTAGGTCGGTCGCATCGTTTGAGGCCAGTGATCCTCTTGGTGAGGTACTTCTGTGGTCTTTCTAGCTATTGCAGGTGTCTTGTAAGAAACATCCCAAATGGGACTTTGTACTCTATGATGGGTCTGATGAGCGATGAGTAGAGGGGCACAATGACCTCTTTTGATCTGGATGCGAACCATTTTGTGATAAGGTGGGCCACGTAGAAGGATTTTCTAACCACTTTGGCAATGTAATTATCAAAGGAGAGTTTACTATCTACTTGGGTCCCCAGATCCCTTATTACGTCTTCCGTATTTAGGGGACTATCACCTATGTCGTCTGCGAACTTGGTCAGCCATAGTCCTCCGGTGCTTGCCTGTACCTCTGAGAAGTGTATGCCGAACAGGAGGGGTCCTAGGACTGAGCCCTGGGGAATGCCACTTGTAACCGGTTTAGAGTCAGACCTAGCTCCCGCAACTCTTACCATATGGGTTCTGTCCGTGAGCCAGCTGGCAACCCATCTTGTGACGTAGGGGTTTATGTTCATGCTAGTGAGCTTGTCTATAAAACCAGAATGGGGAATGGTGTCAAAGGCCTTTGCAAGTTCTAGGTAGGCTGTGTGTACCACCTTTCCCTCGTCTATAGCCTTGGTAACTGTCTCAAAGAAGTCCACCAGGTTTAGGAGGCATGATCTGCCCTTAACAAAGCCGAACTGGGTAGGGTCCAGTGTTTGGAGGTTCCCAATGTCTCTGTTAATGAGTTCCATGATGATGCGCGCCATAGCCTTGCAGAACAAGCTAGTCAGGTTATAGCGCGATAGTTCCCGGGGTCTGTTGTGGCTCCACCTTTGTGGAGCAGAATAACCGTTGCTGTGCGCCACTCTATGGGTATGTAACCTGTGGAGAGGCTGAGTTTGAACAGTGTGTTTAGGTGAGGGGTTAGTTCATCTTTGAGCTCGTGTAGGACGCAGCCTGGGACACCGTCTGGTCCCATTGATGCTGTGTTTTTGGCTTTGGAGAGGGCTGTTTTAACCTGAGTGTCTGTGATTTCAGGAGCTCTACATTCTACTGGTATGGTTATAGGCCCTTTTGGGGGTGAGAGGGGGGTGAAGTTTGCACTGAACCTGTCTGCCAGGATGTTGGCAATATCGGTCGGTTCAGTGTATTTTGTACCATTCTGCACTAACTCCGAGCAGATCTGGGCATTGCCACTTAGATTCTTGACATAGCTAAATAATGCTTTGTGGTTATCTTTGGAGTCCTTGGCAATTTTTCTTTCGAAACTCGTCTTGGATGATTTTATGAGGGATTGTAGTTTCTTGCTGATACTGATCAGGTTTGTCTTCCCTTCTTGGGATTTTACTCTTTTCTGTACTAGTTTTCTCCTTCTATTATATAGCTTATTTATGGCAGGAGTCCAGCAGACTGGTTTCCTTTTCTTGGAGGAATGAGTCTTGGTTTTGCTTGGGATAGCACGATCCATGCATTCTTGTAGATGCACGTAGAATGCATTAGTAAAGGATTTTGCAGGTTGGACAATGTTATCCTTTAGCATGGGGGCTTTGAAACTTTTCACCTCGGTCTTAAGTAACGTGAAGTTTGCTTCTGAAAAGTTTTTCACGGTGGTTTCCTTGTCTTGGGGTGGAGGCGGAATGTGGATATCCAAAGTGATTTGTTTATGGTCAGATCTAACCAGTGAGTGGTTGGCCTCTGGTGTGGAGCACCGGTCGCCCATGCTGGTGATGGCCAGGTCCAATATGTTGTCACCTCTGGTGGGAGTGTTGACCAGTTGATCCAGGGCGTTTGAGTTTATAAATTCTAGGAAATGTTGGGCAAGGGAGTTAGTGCTTGAGTAGTTCTCCCAATTAATATTTGGGTAATTGAAATCACCCAATATTAGGGTGTTTGGTAGGATCTTTATATTTCCCAGTGTTTCCAGAAATGCGGAATGGGGGTCCTGGGACATGGTGGGTGATCTGTAGCAAGCGACAATTTGAATTGCAGTTTTGCCCGTTGTTAGTTGCACGTGGATGATCTCTGAAGCATCGTGCTGTGCCACTAACCTGGAGGTATGGGTATCCTTGATGATTATGGATACGCCCCCGCCTTTTGTATTTCGGTCTGGGTTCTGTGGCCGAAATGTATGGTATGAGTTGTAGCCTGGTAGTGCTGGGGTGCTCTCTGGAGCCTTAAACTAGGTTTCTGTTACTGCACATATATCGATTTTCTCCATACTGAGGAGTGCCTTGAGTGCGTGCATTCGTTTTTATTTATGCTTAGATTTACTGCAGAAATAAACAATTGTCTGCCATGAATGGTATCCTAGATACAGTTATGAATTCATAAGGTGACCAGTAAAGAAAGCTACATTATACTGGTAGCCATTTAACACCAAGATAGTCCCAGTGGGAAAACATAGACTAATACACTTCCTTACCTTTGTGAGTAGGGAAGAAAAACAAATTATATTCTTTAACAGTTTATTATACAAGTAGTAATGTCCAACAGGGTGTGTCATTGTGCAACCAACACCTACCCAGGGGTGTTATGAGGCCTGATGCCACAGGAGGAGGGCCTTTACACCCCTAGAAATGCACTAACCACACATCAACACACACCCTGGAGGGCCTCATTGCGCTTAGAGAATAGGCTCTCTGCAAATTTTTGTGTCTCACTCAGCCATTCTTTCTTAAGTACTACATTATTCCTTTTACATGTTTTGATGTAAACTAGTTCCTTTGCTTAGTGTTTCAGACTTTCTGCATTATATGTTAATGGTGTGGAGAATGCATTTTACATCAAAGCTACATAAAGAAACAATACAGCAGTTAAAAAATAAATAAGTAAGCAAAACCCAACTCCACAGAGAGAGAGCCCATTCTCTCTCATACACAGTCTCTTCTGCTTTCACACACACATACATACACACATAATCTCTGGTTTCATACACTCATTCACTCACACAAGCATAACTCTCAACATTTTAGTACAAAAAATGTAGACAAAGCCCCCAAAAGAGGGACAAATTTTAAATATTGCTCTCGTAAACTTAGAAAGTTGCTAGAATAAAAGGCCTTGTATTACAATGTATTTTCTGAAAAATATAAAGCCTGAAACTCAAATCCCTGTCATTATTTAGTGAATTCACTCCTCACTGATTAGCCACAAAACTTCAGAAAACCACAGATTTTATGAGGAACAGACAAACAATATATGGCAGAAATCTGGACATTCTGCAAAAATTTGGAGAGTTGAGAGCTGTGCATACAAGACTACTCCCTCTCTCTCTCCCTCTCGATCTTATACACACAGTCTCCTCTGCTTTCATACACGCATTCACTCGCATACACAGACAGAAACATAAACACATTCATACACATACATACACTTTTAAGCATGGCCTATGGAAGTACTAATGTATTATCTTTGTACAGCTTTCTTGCATTAACCTGGAGCTTACCACATACTTCCCCTTTTCTGAGTAGAGAAAGAAGGCATTTCTCATTTCATTTCTAATTGATAGCAGTTTTGCATGAACTTCATTATTACCCTTACATTAAATGTTGAGATTGTGATGCTTTCCTTTGATATCTTTTTCTGTGCAATGTAGAGGGGAAATCTGTTAATCTAAACACAGTTTTTATTTTACTTCCGTTCTGCTTTTACTATTCTGACTTGGCAGTGTAAACAGGCCTTAACTTAAACTGCTGTAATTTGTGCACTTCCTTTAGTTGTATTACAAATTATATTTCTTAAAGCTGCTTTTTCAGCAATAAGAGGCATATGGGATATGTGTTTTGCAAAACCTCAGACAGTTTATTTGTAGATGCTCTGTACAGCATAGTTTTCCCAAGTGGGCTTAGTAATTATCTAAACATGCATTCATGCGTCTTGGTTCGTAAACACATATGGCTCATTTTAGCAAAGTTACATTCTGTAAATCCCATGATGAACCAGCTGTGGGTTCCCAGATTAGCAGCATATTTACATGGCAAAATACTTACAGCTTCATATGCATTTCATCCTGTTGTGGTTTCAATTGCACATTTATTTCCCTTTAAATAAAGACAAAACACAAGGCTTCACCTCATGTAAGAGGTCACCCTCCCTTCAAAGTATGACTTTATAGTATAACATGCCATTAACATCACAGAAAATAGCAGTACAGTAATAAAAAGCAAGGTATACATGAATGCAAGGACATAATTTGCAATCTGTTCCTAATTTTATTGGCTGTTGTCCCTCACTGTTTTTTTTTTGTTGTTGTTGCTGTTTTGTTCCTAATTCTTGTACTAAGAGGTTGAGAGGTATTATTTTTGTATCACAGTTAGATGAGGTGTACACAGCAAAGTCCCTATAATGCTGAGTGAGGAGTTAGAGACCATCTGTGGACAAAAGTAAATTACCCCCTTGTTGTTTGCTCAGTTTAAACAATCAGACTTTGCAGACCTAACCTGGTCTGCATTTTGTGAGATAACCTGGAGTACATGGATTACTGTTTTCTGGATGAGTGTAACATGAAAAACATTATTCAGTCTATATTATTTAGTTTTACCACAGACATCTGAGGTATACATAGTCAGCAGTGGAGCTATAATTACCAGATGAGGGGGCTGTCTGTGGATGAATTATAAGAATTATAGGAAATACTGAGTTATTTGTCCAGAGGACATATATGCCTTGACAGTAGCTGCCCTCGGGCTCTACCAACCCCTTCAAGAAGGGCATGGCCTGTAAGTCCCAGAGTGTGTTTTAGGGTACCCATTCAATTGTGTATGCTATGTTTAAAAGCTGACATGGAATCACAATGCTTGATATACAAGGAGAGTCTGTTCCAGAGTAAGGAAGGCACTGGGTAATGAACCTATTTCTTCATTTAATTGTGTTTGTTACTTGATATAAATTGAGATCTCATGTTCAAGTGTTGGTTACAGTATTTGATATATCAAGAAATAGGAGGTCTGGGATAATAGTAACCCTGAGGGCACAGGAAGCAAGACACAGGTCTCCCCTCAAGAGCCTACACATGCTGTGCATGGTTAGCGATTCCATCCTTTCCTAATGTTGGTCGTCTAGTCAGGATGTAATAGACGAGTCTTTGTGGATTCTGTTCCAGCAGCTTTATTATGTACAAACACATCACGATTGAAGCTTATTAACTTTAACTTAGGTAACTTATATACAAACTAGATACATTCATTCTTCCATGCTCACTCTCTAGCTGTGGCACTGAGTACAGCACATGCTTGCTATTTATATATGCACATTCAGTCCTTGATATGCTTCTTAAAGATACAGCACACTCACTCTGTTCAACATCCTCCCTCTTTGAGAAATAGCTCATGCAATGCTGAGAATATCAGTTGACATTGTATTTATTTATTTATTTATTTGCATTTGTTGATTGGGAAAATCCGACTGGACACAGGTCCTTTTTCAGCGGAGGCCCGGGGACAAAAGCTCCACAATAAAAACAACAATTAAAAGCAACAATTAATTACAAGTTACAAGAAGTATAGGTAGGTTTTGTTTAACAATAGTAGTAAACAGTTATAGTTCAAAATGAAATTAAGTATTTAGTTAAATGGCACAACACTTATATCATTGGTGCCATAAGGACTAGTAAGTATTTTAATAGCTGAGCTAGCAACTATTACCCTTGGATAACAGTGGCTAAGATTACAGCTGAGATATAGGTTTACAAGCAATGTATTTGGCTGCAATCTGAGGTAGTTAGATGGGTGGAAGAAAGGGATTAGAGAGGTTAGGGTAGAGATGTTAGAGAGGTTTGTTACAGGGGCTTGCCTAGTGCTCTTTTAGATGAGATTTTAGAGCAGCTTTAAAGTTAGTGCATGATGACCCAGAAGTTGTAGTGTGAGGAAGTGTATTCCATAATTGTGCTATGGAGTAGGAGAAGAGAGCTTCCCCAGCAGAGTTCCTGGTTCTAGTTACCTGTAATTGATTTTTGTTGCTGGAGCATAGTGTTCTGGTGGTATGATAGGGTTGGAGTAGATTTTGGAGGGAGGGGACTTTTAGAGGATGATTTAGTAGTTTGTGGGTGAGTGAGAGTTGGTACCATTGAAGGAGGTGAGGGAGTTCTAGCCAGCCTAGTTCAGTAAGTGAGGTGCAGTGGTGGCTACGGTAGTTTGCGCCAGTGGCAAACCTTGCTATTTTGTTGTAGCAAGCTTCGAGTTTACCTAACTCACTTTGCCTTAGGTTGGACATGCAAACAATACAAATAGTTCTTTGTCATGCAATTATACAGAAGTAGGTACATATGTACAGTTATGTCCAGGTCGCTGTGTATTTCACACTAGGTCTGGAAGTACGACCAAATTGTGTGACATAAAACTGAGAATTAGACATAGCAAATGGAACTGTCTCTGCTAAATGTTCAACCTTAGGAATATCGGGATCATCATCAGGAATGGAAATAGAAGGTAAGACACGTTCTGGAACAGGAACATATTGTCTGGATTGCTCTGAGATCTGGAGTCTGTATCACAGGAACAATGCTTTGATAACGATTCTGGTACAGGAAGAAGATGTCTGCGATTTCTCCCGTACTCCACACCCTCAGATTCTACAAAGTAGGATCTCAGCTTGGTACATATACCTGTTACTTGACCAATCCAGTCGAGACCTTTCGCCATTTGCATCCTCGCTGTCTCTCCTTCTTTCAAAGAACGATGAAATCTACTCATTTTATCATAACTGGACTTCTGGAAAGAATGCTTCCTGAATAATTGGGCTCTGATGCTTCTGTTGTTTTTAGCTTTAGGCCTCAATAAACTGGAACTAATAGGCAGTGTTGTTCTGGTTTGCCTGGATAGAAGTCTTTGAGCAGGCAAGCCAAGTATATCATCACGAGGAATGTTTCTGAGATTAAGTAAATTCAAAAAGAAAAGTAATTGCTTTGCACTCTGCACTGCATGTTCAACTAGTCCATGTGACTGTGGGTGTTCTGGACTACTAGTAACATGTACAAAGTCCCATTCTCTTGCAAATTTCTGAAACAACTGACTAGTAAATTATGTACCATTGTCAGAAATAACTTTGTGTGGACTACCATGAACTGAGAAATGACGTTTCAATTTGGTAATAACAGTAGTGGATGTTAAATTAAATAAATCAATCTCAAAGCGGTTCGAATAGGAGTCTACCATTACTAAGTAATATTGATTGTTCCACTCGAATATGTCAGTGCCTACTTGTTGACCAACGTAGTTCAGTTACTTGACTTAGCTGATGTGGTTCTCTTTGCAAATGCGGTTTAATACTATTGCATACTGAACAAGAAGAAAGTACTTTATCAATGTCTTTCACTAGTGAAGGCCAAAATACTAGTTCTCTCGCCCTTCCTTTGGCTGATTCGGAGCCAGGGTGACCACGTTGCAAAATCTGGATGTATTCATGTTGTAAGTAAGCAGGAACAACAATTTTAGGACCTTTGAAAATAATGGCATCTTCCTTCAATACCTCATCTCTGTAAAGAAAGTAGGTTTGCACTTCAGATGGTACACTAGACTGCTTTGACAACCATCCAGCATTAAGGTAGTAGTTGAGCTTTTGCAAAATTGGATCAGACTTTTTTGTGATCTCTCAGCTCATCAAGTCTAGTGGTTGACAGTTACGCACTGCCATTACATCAAAGTCAAAATTCTCTGCGTCAAGCTGTTCTGTTGTATTTCTGGGCAATCTGCATAAGGTATCAGCCAGATAAAGAAGATTGCCTTTTGTATAGACCATTTTGAATTTGTACTTTTGCAATTTGAGCATCATTCTTTGTAATCTCACTGGAGCTGAATGCATAGACTTCTTTAGAATTGTAACTAGAGGTTGGTGATCAGTTTCAATCTGATTAGCTTGACCATAGATATAATCATGAAACTTTGAACATGCAAATACTATTGCCAAAAGTTCTTTCTCTATCTGAGCATATTGAATTTCAGTTTGGGTAAGTGTTCTAGATGCATAGGCTACTGGTCTGCCTTCTTGAAGAACAACTGTGCCAAGACCAAATTTTGAAGCATCATAGGAAAGAGTGACTTGTTTATTGACATCATAATATCTTAATGTAGGTGGAGTGGTAATTTTCTGCTTAAGGTTTTCAAATGCCTTCTGGTGCTGTTCCAACCAAGACCATGTTACATGTTTAGCTCTCTTAAAGGTACTGTCAACTTGATGAAGTCTGGTATAAACTTGCCTAAATAGTTGACCATGCCAAGGAAATGCTGTAGAGCTTAAATATTATCTGGTGCTGACATCTTAAGATTAGCTGCTTGCTTATACGGGTTTGGTTTTAAGCCAATGCTGGTAAATAAATGACCTACATATGTAACTTCTGGTAATCTGAATTTACATTTTAGAGATTGAACTTTAAGTTCACTTCACGTGCTCTGTCTAGAACTCTCTTAAGGTTTCTGTCATGCTGTGCTTCACCATTGCCTGCAACCAATAAATCATCTGCTATTATGGCACAAGGATAACCTGAAAACATTTGCTCCATTGCACGTTGGAAGACTTCACTTGAAGAATTTATTCCAAATGGCATCCTCAGGACTCTATATCTGCCAAATAGGGTACTGAAAGTGGTTAGCAATGAGGATTTGCGATCAAGCATCACTTGCCAAAATGAACTTTTTGCATCCAAGACAGAAAAAACAGTGGTGTTTGGTATTAGGGCTACAACCTCTTCAACTTTACACATTGGATGATGCAGTCTCTTTAATGCTCTGTTTAAATCTCTTGGGTCAAACATATTCTGATTTCGTCTGAACCTTTTTTGTGGACTGCTACCATGGACGACACCCATTCAGTTGGTTCTGTAACTGGACAAATTACACCTTGCTGCACCATTTTATCCAGCTGAGCTTTGACTTTATCCTGCATAGCTATCTGAACTTTTCTTGCTGATCTGACTGCTGGACTGACCTCTGGGTCCAACTTCATGGAATGCATAACTGGAAGTTTGACCAACTTGTCATCGAAAACATGAGCATACTCTGAGAAAATGGCTTCAGAAAAATTGGAAGTAGGATATGTGCTTATATGATGAACTTTTTTAGTAAAAGAAAGCAGATTCATTCCCAAACTGTCTGTGAGACCCAATAATGTTTGCACAGGTCTTCGAACTACATAGAATAACAAGCTGTAACAGTTCCTAGCAACATAACATGAAAGCACTACTGAGCCTTCAGTCTGAATTTCTTCACTTCCATAAGCAACAAGTTTCGCACTACTAGCCACATTAAGTTGTTCATTAGTTTCTCACCTTAGCAAATGTGTCTGCTGATATAACATTACACTTTGAACCAGTATCTGCTTTGAGCTTGGTGGGTTTACCATTGATCTGGACAGTACAAAACACTTTGTTCTTTGCCAACAAATTCACTGCATCACCCTTTTCATCAATTACTGATACACCATCTACATAGAAAGTAAGATTGCAGCTCTCTATATGATCAACTTGCTTTTTTGAATGACCCTGCTTTATAACTGTGTGAGGTTTACTTGATTTGCAAAACTTTTGAAAATGGTTCTATTTTTACACTTGTGGCATTGCTGACCAAATGCTAAACATTTTGTCTTTTGGACTTGTGATTGGCACCACAATTACGACAGTTAACAATAAAGCTGGATTTGGATTTTGCTGACTCACGCTTGTACTGCTCCTTTATTAGAACTTACTGGAAAACTACATGATTTCCCTAGTAAACCAGCAGGGGCTGTGGCTGCCATATGCTTAGGCTTGCTTCTGTTTGCCACTTGTTGCATGCTATCTACGTTTGCTCCAGAGCTTGCTAAAATAATGCTCTTGACACTTGCAAGCATACTTGTGTGTCTTTCTGTAACTTCATGGATTTGACAAATCTCAGTGGCTTTACTCAACGTTAAATCACTGTTACGAAGTAAAATCTTTCTCACAGCAGCACTATTAAGACCACACACAAGCCTGTACTTTATTAACTCATCTTTTAAGTCACCAAACCGGCGCATTTTTATTTATTATTTGTTAACTGGGAAGGTCTGACTTGGAAAGAAGCCAGTTTTCAGCGGAGGCCTGGGGAGAAATGCTCCAGATGTATGTCTTTGTAATGTGGGAGGAAATCAGAGTACCCGGAGGAAATCCACACGAACACAGAGAGGACATGCAGACTCCACACAGAAGGTACCCCAGTCGAGAATCAAACCGGAAAACTTCTTGCTGTGAGGCGACAACGCTACCGCTGCACCACTGTGCCTCTTTCTCAGGCCAGTAATATAAGCTGCAAAAGTTTCCCCTGGTTTCTGATCTCTTGTGTAAAACAAATGCCTCTCAAATGTAATATTCATCTGGAGGTTGCACATTTCCCTGAATTTGTGCTTCATACACTCGGGGTCATCCCTTGATTCTGCCTGTACAACAATATAACGATTTTCACCTTCTCCCTCATATACTGCTGGTGCATACACAAATGAACGTTCTCTTTCAGTGGCCTCAGAATGCCCCGTGGGTGCATCTTTGTCAAAATAAGTTGCTTATATAAAAATGTCAAGGTCTACTTTATGCACTCGAAAGCTGAAAAACCCGAATCCAAATAGCGCAACATGTAAAGAGCGAACCGTGAATACGTCGTACTAATGAAACCGCGAAAGTGGAAATATCGAATTCACATAGTTGGTCCGTGTGCGGTATAGCTCCATAAGTAAGTGTGCGATAGTTACGGACCTTAGGGTTAAGGAGGGGTTAAGGTAAGTGCATAGGTAGGTAGTATATGTAAGGTTTTGTGTAGGTAATGTTTGTAAGGTTTAGTGTAGGGTTTTGTTAAGTGTATGTGTGTGGAATATTTAGTTTGTTTGGGTATAGCTCCATAGGGGAAGTGTGCGGTAGTTACGGACCTTAGGGTTAGGGAGGGGTTAAGGATAGTGCATAGATAGTTGTGTATGTGGGGTTTTAGTGTAGGGTTAGCAGTAGGGTTTTGGTGCTTTAATTTAGGGTTAGAAGTAGGGTTTTGGTTAGTGTATGTATGTGTTTTTTTTAATTGTGTTTGGGTAGGTAGTGTGTTGCGGGTGGTGGGATGGCCGACTATGACGGTTCGATGTTTTAAATTTCGCGCTTTAGTACGTTCGACGTATTCGTGGTTTGTTCTTTATGTATCGAGCTATTTGGATTCGGGTTTTTCGTGTTTCGAGTGCATAAAGTAGACCCAAATGTCATACTCTTGCTCAAATATTCTCCAATTCTCTGCAATATTCTGATCAAATACAAGCGGTGAGGGCTTTTGAAATCATTTGCCATATTAACACATACTAATGAAGGATTTTGCAAATATGCACGAACACACACATATACACATATGCCAGAAATTTATGCCAGTACTTGTAACTTTGCCAAATAGCACAACTACCCTCTGAATAACTGAACTTTGTGAAATAAGTCTCTCGGGCACTGTAAATCACCTCTTGTCAGTGTAAGAAATGTTTCAAATAACTGCACTGTGCGAGTGAACTGGGCAGAAGAAGATCAGAGTAAGAAACATTTCAAACTGCACTTTGTGAATAAACAGTACATGGCACACTAAAACTTCCCCAAAATGGCGGTACATTGCAAGATAATTCTTTACAGTGCAAAAAACACTGTAATGGCGGCACTTTATGAATAGACACACCCAGCACAAGAAACAAAATAGTTGTACTTTGCACACAAACTCTTCAGAATACATACACAGTAATAAGCACATACTGTAAACACTTTTACACACTTTGAGATATTTCGAATAACTCTAGTTATACCCTTGATACAATATGAAGTCGTAGTTATACCAAAACACAGCACTTTGCCAAACAAAAAAATGCAGTCGCCTTGCTTTATTTATGCCCTTTTTGTTCTTATTATATTCGTTTTGCTCATTTAATCTCTTCTCATGCCCGTTGTACTTTTCTTGTGCTCGTTTTACTCTAAACATGTCCATTTTGCTTTAAACACACTCATTTTGCTTTAAACGTACTCGATTTGTTTTTCTGATAATTGTTTTATCAAATATCTTAATCTTAAACATTTCATTTATTTAATAAATATTTTGTGCCTCTCGCTTGTTTAATAATGAGGTTTGTCCCCTTGTAATGCTCTGTTTTATCTTCTTTTACAAAATACACTGTTCATCCACGTTTTCAGCACGTTTTCAGCACGTTTTCATTACCTTTGGTTCTTTTCTGGCTCCTTTTCATGCTCATTTCTCTTAGTTTACCTTCACTGTTATCTCTGCACCTCATGGCTCTCAATATCAGTCCCTGGAAGCCTGGTTCTGACACAATCTCACTCGTTTAGTCAGGATGTAATAGATGAGTCTTTGTGAGTTCTATTCAAGCAGCTTTATTATGTACAAACACATCACAATTGAAGCTTATTAACTTTAAATTAGGTAACTTATATGCAAAGTAACTGTTCATTCTTACATGCTCACTCTCTGGCTGCACTTTCAAAATGGCACTGAGTATGTCACGCGCCTGCTGTTTATATATGCACATTCAGTCCTTGATATGCTTGTTAAAGACACAGCACACTCACTCTGTTCTACACCTAATAACTAAAATTTTTGAGGCCTGAGATCCTTTTTGTTAGGAAACACTGCATTTCTTTGAGTTTTCTGAATGTGTTTAGTAAGATATATGCCAAAAAGTACATTATATTCTATAATTGGTCTAACCAGGGCAGAAAACAATAGCTTCCTTGGTTTTAGATGAGATGCCCTTTATGATTACTTGGGAGTTAAAAAAGGATTGTCTGGGTGCAGTTGCTATAAATTGATCAGAGGCGAGGGAGCCATCGAACCAGGTGCAAAGTCTCTGATTACTGCCTCAATGGGGAGTGGGATGTCATTGATACAGTAAGTGGCAGGAATCTGTCATTTTCTGATGGAGATGATATGCGTTTCTTTGAACTGTTTTTTTTGTTACTGCTGGAGTTAACACATCTTAGTTCCAGTTGAAGGATATTAGTATTATTAGTTGATATAACAACTACACGCAGCTTACAATCATCAAAGAACTTAGTCAGCAAGAGAGCCTTGTTGTCAGTGCTTAGTTCAGAGAAATAAATATCAGAAAGGAAGGAGCTTAGTATGAAACTCTGGGGAATCCCACTGGTCATCTTTTACCTAAATGAGGAAGCATCACCGATCCTGACAACCTATTTTCTGTCCTTGAACCAGTTTGCAGTCCATCCTACCACATAGGGACCAATGTTTAAAGCCATTAGCTTATTAATAATCTCATCATATGGAATGGTATCAAATGTCTGTGCCATATGCAAGTAGACACCATGAACAGTGTGATCACTGCCCACTACCTGTATGACTCTTTTAAAGCAGCACACAAGATTTAGCAAGCATGACCTACTCTTAGATTTGACAGGTTGAAACTAATCAGATTTTTAATTTTCTGGTTTATGAGATCAATGATGATGCATTCCTTGGCTGTACAGACAAGACTAGGAAGTTTAATGGGTCTGTAGTTTCCCAGGCTAGTGGTATGGGCTCCATTATGTAGGGGGCATCTCCACCACAGTGCACCATGACTTGGGAACATATCATGTGGCAAGGCTTAGGATCACCACCGCAGTGCACAGTGCACTATGACTTGGGAACATATCCTGTGGCAAGGCTTAGGATCACCACTGCAGTGCACTATGCCTTGGCAACATATCCTTTGGCAAGGCTTAGGATCACCACTGCAGTGCACTATGACTTGGGAACATATCTTGTGGCAAGGCTTAGGATCACCACTGCAGTGCACTATGACTTGGGAACATATCCTGTGGCAAGGCTTAGGATCACCACTGCAGTGCACTATGACGTGGGAGCATATCCTGTGGCAAGGCTTAGGATCACCAAGGCAGTGCACCATGACTTGGGAACATATCCTGTGGCAAGGTTTAGGATCACCACTGCAGTGCACCATGACTTGAGAACATATCCTGTGGCAAGGTTTAGGATCACCATTGCAGCGCACCATGACTTGGGATCATATCCTTCGGCAAGGTTTAGGTTGAACAACCTGAGGGAGATTAGCAAGAGCCTGCTTAACACTATTTATTAGTCAACCTGGTATATTGTCATGATCCAATGAAGAGGTGCTTTTAGTCTTGGTGAGTGCTTTAAGGATATGAGTCTTTGAGAAAGTAGGGGGCAGTGACTTAGGGATGTTTGGAGTGGAGATGATAGTTTCAGTGGAGAAGTTTGCATCAATCTTATTTGCTAGTATGTTGGCGATGTCCTTAGGATTAGAATGGACGATGTTATTGTAGATAAGTTCAGAGCAGTGATGTGAATTATTACTTAGATTTCATAGCTAAAGAAGGACTTATAATTATCCTTAGCCTCAAAAGCTAACCTACTTAGATGGAATGCTGTGCTGGTCTTTATAGCTGCCTTCAGTTCCGTCGTGAGGCATTTTGTATTCTGTTTATGATGGGAGGTTCTGGCTTTACATGATAATCTAACCAGTTTCTTTCTTCTGTTTCATAATGTTTTAATATCTATTGACCACAGGAGTGGTTTGCTGTTGCATTTGCTGTGGTAGCTGGCTCGGGGGTAGGGGGTACTGTTCTCTCAATGCTTTTATATAAGTGAACATAAAGATTCTTGGCATAGGTGGATGCATATTCTGTATCTACTATTGGGATTAATATGGTTGAATTTTGAAATTTTGTTGTACAAATGTAAAGTCTGTCAAGAGGGTGGTGTTGGTTCCTTGGGGATGGGGGTGGATGTTCTCTGGGTAAAGGTAACCAGTTTGTGGTGTGACTTTAACTAATGAGGGGCCAACTAGGGGCAGGGAATATGCCAATCTAAGAAGCGTTGTGTATCATAGTGTTAAAAGTTTAAGTATGTCAGTCTATGGTGGGACAGTTAAAGTCATCAAGAATTAAGGAACCATCAACAGAGCTATTGCAAGGAATGCCAGGAAGTTTTCATGACCTTGTGGGATCATGGAATTGGATTGGTAACAAGCTATACTTTGAAGTGAGGGCTGATGTTTGATGAACTCAGTGGTGGTGGTGGTGGGGGGGGGGTTCATGGGTTAGTCTGAAAGGGATAAAATCCCTGATAACTAAGCTTCCAGTGCCATTATCATTGGATTTGAAGTTGTGATGGACACAGAATCCTGGCATGCATTGGGGGGCTCTCATTATACTTTAACCAAGCTTTGCTGACTACACAATCATGGACTCGTTCCAGATGTAGAAGCAGCTCTAAAGTGGGGTAGTTTATTTTTAAAGATCCCTGACTTTGAGAAAGGCTACATTCTAATCGCCATGGAGTTACTCCAAGTTTAACTAACCATGGGTAAGACCCCCCTTCAATGAACCAATATACCCACACTGTTTATTTGGACCTACTTTATTCAATCAAATAACAACCAAACATTCTAGTCATGGGCAATTTTAACTGTCCCTCCATTGACTGGGAAACTAGTATGAGTAGCAACATACTCCCACAAAGGTTCCTGGACCTTGTTAACACTAATGCCCTGGAACAAATAGTATGCAACCCTACAAGGGGCTCAAGTATTCTGGTCCTTACGAACATGAGTGACCATTGCACCACCACAAGTATAGGACCCTCTCTGGTTAAATCTGATCACAAATCAGTCACATTTGGAGTAGCGATAATACCTGAACCCCTCGTAGGTGAAATCAGGCTAAAAAAATTTCACCAAAGCTAATTATACCATCCTAAGGGATGGTATAAATAATTTCCAAGCTCCTGTTGCCACATGGCATAAATAATCTCCAAGCTCCTGTTCCCACAGATGGCATTGAGAGCTATACTAATGTATGCACAAATGCCCTGTACAAACACTTATACAAATGTATTGACACAACTGTACCTGGTAGGATCAAAACAAGATCCTCAAGAAAAAACAAGCCTCCCTGGTAGACATTTAGAATTATAATAAGTTATACAACAAGAGGAAAAAGTTGCTGTCTAAGATTAGAAAAGAGAGGTCTCAGCACTGGAAGAACACCCTCCTCTCTTTGAACAAACAAATAAGGCAACTTATAAAATCCTCTAAGGGCAACTTTGAAAAAAAAATTAGCAACCATAGCTAAGGATAACCATAAGGCATTCTTCAGCTATATCTGTAACTTAAAAGGTAGGACCCAGATGTGTGCTGAACTAGCTGTGGATGGCATCACATACACTGGCCCTGTGTAAATAGTTAACGTATTAGCTGAAAGGATTGGTGAAAATCTCACCCCCTGTCCCCTCCAAACATTCCACAAAGCATTCCCACTATATCTCTTCTACCTTGCATCTCCAAAGAGCAAGTCATTAATCCTGTCTCCAAGGCTAAAAACACAACCTCTATGGGACTGGATGGCATCCCAGATTGTATTTTAAATGGTCTAAAACATGAGTTAACAACTCCATTAGGTACTCTCTGAAAACCACAGCCCGAGTACTGGTTTTGTCCCTGCTGAATGGAAAAGAAAACAGCAACCATCATCCCCCTTCTTAAAGGTGGTATAGCAACAGGCCCTGGGGACTACAGACCCATAAGCTTAACAAGCCTTATCTGTAAGGCCATGAAATGAATCATCATGGACCTTATAAATAAGGATATAGGTGATCTCCAAATGCTTGATTCTGCACAGTTTGGTTTTGTCAAAGGAGGTCATGCTTGTCAAACCTGATGGACATCTTCAAAAACATCACCAGAGCCGTAGACAAAGGCAAATCTGTGCATACAGCCTGCCTTGACTTAGCCAAGGCCTTTGACACAATCCCACATTTGGGCATCATTGATAAGCTCTCCCAGTTGAATATCCACCCTTATGTCATCAGGTGGGTTGCTAACTAGCTCACCGACAGGTCACACTCAGTCAGAATTGGGGACTTTACCTCAACTAGCCGAGCTGTCACCACTGGGGTTCGTCAGTGCTGGGTCCTCTGTGGTTTGGAATATACTTCTCAGAAGGTCAGGCCAAAAGAGAGTGGCTGTGGCTGACTAAGTTTGCTGATGACTGCAAATTAGGAGCAATCACTGAATCCCCAAACAATGTCAATATACTTCAAGAGGGACTTACACAAGCCAATGATTGGTGCCAAAGCCGTGGACTCAAACTCAAACCAAAAAATGCATTATCATCCCCTTCAATAAAAATGATAAACCTGCAGACTGTCATATAAATAATAATACCCTAAGTAACAACTCAGTAGTGAGAGACGTGGGAACGCAAGTTGACTGTAGCCTAAATTTTGAACACCATGTGTCTGCTGTGGTAAGGAAAGCATTCTACGTCGCACACCTCATTACCAAAGGCATTGCCTCAAGAGCAAAAGAGCTCATAACACCCCTGTACTTGACCCTCATCAGGCAAATAATTGAGTATAGTGCTCCCTTTGGTATGTACCTTACCAAGCACCTTCAGCAACTTGACAGACCCCAGAGATTTCTAACCAAGAAAATTCAGGGTCTCCAGCACGTCATACATTGACAGACTGAAGTAACTCTCACTGTAGTCAGTAGTGTACAGACTACTTATTGGAGACTTGTGCCTGACTACAGAGCAGTCTTGAATCCAAACCTAATGGAAATGCTGCACATCCGCAAGTCAAATGGGACAAGGGTCACCCACCCCAGGGACATTAACCTGACCTGCAACATAAACAGAATGTGCTGGAGAGGCAGATATGTCTCTCAGAGGTTGCCACTCCTCTGGAATAAGCTACCAGCTCACATCAAACAAAGCCCCTCTATGACCCTATTTAAGCATAGCCAGGATGACTGTATGGGAAACCATAAATTCCTGCCAGGGATTTCACCTATGAGCCTCCTAGAGATGGGCAGTCGTTGCTAACTAAGATTTCACATTTAGGCAATATCCTTTATATTGGGTATCTCTAGTAGTATCATTGAACATGCACAGCTAGGTGTGTGCCCAATAATTGCCTGTTCTAAAGACTTAAACCTTGACTGTGATATAAATAGGACCTATGGGAGAGTCAGGAATGTATCCCAGAGACTACACTGTCTATGAATCAGGCTCCACATCCATGTGAAGCAGAGTTCCTCCCTAATCCAATTCGAGTTCACCTTGGACAGTTGGATGGGGAACAGGAAATTCATCTCTGGGTTTAGCACCTGTGTCTCTAATGGACACAGGCAACCTGTAAATGTTTCATCTCCCAAGCCCCTGCTTACACTTATCAAGGGCATCTGAACTTGTCAGAGATTTGGGATACATGGCTAGGTTTAAAATGGCCTTTGTGGGCATTAGCCTAGTAGACACCTATGAACCTATGAACATAGGCTTATAAAGGCCTTCAGGTCAATAGACTGTTAACCACCTGTGAACCTCTGATGATGAGAATGACAGACCTTGCTGTCATGATCAAGTTAATCAGTCATTAGTCTGACTGTCCTGGACTAGTTTGCATTTGCATAAAGCAAGTTGCAGTACTGTGGCCATTTTAAGTCGCATTCTGATATTTGATCACTGCAATCATTAAACAGTGATAGACATTTGATTTTCAGACTTCATGTCATTCAGAAAATGCATGCTAATGCAAAACCTGTTAATCTGATGTTGTCTTCTTCATTCCTTCTTACAATATGGTCTCAGATCTGACCTTCAGATCTGGCTTAGCCACATTCTACAGACTTGGATCCGACTCTTAAGCTCCTCCTTCTCTCCCATAATGCACTACATCCACCTAAGTACCTCAGATCTCATTTTCCACTTCAGCATCAGGACGTGGGTCTTGTGCTCTCAAAATGTGGGAATAATTTCCTTTGGAAACTTTTGAAAACTCTTGATAGTTTTTTCCTGTAAGTCTTCCTTCCTTTATTTCTTCTTGTTCTTAGTGTGTGTGTGTGTGTGTGTGTGTGTGTGTGTGTGTGTGTGTGTGTGTGTGTGTGTGCGTGTGATAGCTTTTTTCCTATAAAAACAAAGTAGCTAGTTTCTGCCTTAGGTAGTTTTAGCTTAACTTTACCCTTATCTTTAAATTTAAATTTAATCTTAGTACTTTATTTTTGTAGTTAGGACTGTATTATTGACATCTCGCTAAGGTCACATCAGTTAACTTTGGCAATTTGTTTTTGTCAGGCTTTCCTTGTGATGGCGGACAAGCCTTTATCTGGTTTCAAATGTTTCACCTCTTATGGGCATAAAATCCAAACCAGGATGCCCACAAGGAGTGTGTACATTGTTTGGGGCTGAGCATTTAAAAGCGGATTGTTCTGTCTGTGTTTCTTTCAATCCGCGCGTGTTGGCTGACAGAAGAAACAAGTTGATTCTTATGGGCCTTCTTCCTTCAATGGCTCCGGAGGCTAAGACCCTTTCCTTGGCTTCTTCTTCTTCTACCTCTGCAGCTTCCATGAAAGAGGCAAAAAAGAGGTCTCTCCCTGTTTCCCTGAGGGACTATCTAAAGCCTAAAATGTCAAAGAAAACTTCGGACCCGACCACCTTGGATCTGAAGAAATTGCCTCCCCTTTCAGATCTGTCAGCACCTTTGGATCCAGGGGATATTATTACCATATCTCCTCCACCTTTATCAGCTCCTATGTCAGATCCAATGCCTCAGGATCCAAGGGCCTAGACAAAGTCCCTGGCTCATTTTTCTAAGTCAAAACATTCCCAACCCCCTCCCCACCCATCGGCTTCATCCAGGTCCTCTAGAAGCTCTCTCTCAGAGTCCATGCCTGCAGACGAATTTAAGAAAACGTCTCCCAAGTGGACCACTCTATCATCCGTCGCCAACTCAGAGATGAGGTTCATCTCCCATAAAACGGAAGGTACCTCACGAGCAGCCAGTTCAGGACTTTCCCTAAGGAGGCATGTCTGGATGAGGCTATGTGATTTCACAGAGCCCTTTAAGGTGTTCTTTGTGAATGCCCCTTATGATGGCTCCTCTATGTTTGGGTCATGCACTTACCTACAGCAAAAAGGTTGGGAAGACCCTTTCTGCTGCAGGTATCAAATTTTCTACCCCCCAGAGGTCCTTCTCAAGGAACCAACATGGAGACAAGAAAATGTGGTTTTGCAAATCTCAAGGGCCTTTCCAGGACCCACCCAAGAAACCCTCCTCTAGAGGCAGAGGGGGAGGGTTTGATGGTAGATGTCACCCTAGAGGCAGAGGAGGTTTGCAAAACCAGGGCTTTATGAAACCCTTCCCCAATAAGTCCTTCAAGCACTCCTGAAGCACTGCCCGACTGTCCATCTCTGGAGACAGTTGAGTGACAACTAGCTTTGCACTCAAAAGCCTGGACCCAGTTGACTCAAAACCATTGGGTGCTAAGCATAATATCCAGAGGCTCTTACATTCCCTTTTCTCTTCTTCCCCCAAACTCCAAAAGCCTTCCTGACATGTCGCCCAGTCAGAGGGAGCAGGCAGCACAGGAAATTCAACAACTTTTGCAAAAAAGAGTCATCCAAGAGGTCCCAGCCAAGAAAAAAGGATTCAGTACCTACTCCTGCTTCTTTTTGGTGCTGAAAAAGACAGGGGGACCTAAGATCCATTCTAGATGTAAGCAAGTTGAACAGCTGTGTAAAGAAGTTGAGGTTCCGAATGGTCATGGTTCAATCCATTCTGCCACTGTTGCACAAGGATGACTGGATGTGCTCGGTAGATCTAAAGGACACATACTATCACATCAAAATAGACAGGTGCTCCAGCAGATATCTGCACTTCCTGATGGGAGCCAATCATTGCCAGGTCAGAGCACTGCCCTTTGGGCTCACTACAGCCCCCTGAATGTTCATCAAATGCATGGCAGTGGTAGCAGCTCACTTGAGGCTCAGAGGATTCCTGGTGTTTCCGTACTTGGACGATTGGCTCCTTGCCACTCCCACAAGGCATCAGTTAATCCATGCCAGGGATTACTTATTCGAGTTATCGCATTCTGTGGACATCACCATAAACCTGGGAAAATCCAAACTGACTCCTCTGCAGAACCTGGAATTTATAGGGACACAGCTGAACACGAGGAATCAGATAACTTCTCTCCCTTTACTCTGCATAACAACTTTGAGGAATCAGGTACAGGACCTGTTATCCCAACAGGCCCTTTCTGCACAGATGGTCTTACAAGCCCTAGGATCCATGTCAGCAGCTATCCTGTTAGTTCCTCTAGCTAGATTCTTCATGAAAGTTCTCCAGTGGACATTGGTGGTGCAGTGGTCTATCCTCTTTCATTTGCTGTCCTTTCCCATCGGATTGACTCCAATTTGCAAGCATCACCTCAGCTGGTGGGTACAGTTGGACAACCTCCTTGTAGGCAGACCATTCTTAAACAACCTCTCCATAGCCACTGTGACCACGGATGCTTCCCAGTTTGGGTTGGGGACATTACAATGGGAAGATGGTCCAAGGTACGTGGTCCCCTATCAACACCAGGTTGCATGTCATTGTCCTAGAGATGATAGCAGTCCTCCTAACATTGCAAGCCTTTCAGAATGCTCTCCCATTAGAGACTATTGCAGTACACACCGACAACACGTGTGTTGTCTGGTACATCAACAAACAAGAAGGAACCCGTTCTTACCCTTTGTGCAGGGAGGCCATGAGGGTGTGGGAGTGGGCAAAATCTTCAGACCGCCTTCTAGTTGTAACACATATCCTGGGGAAAACCAACAATCTGGCAGACAGACTCAGCAGATCACTGCTAGTTCTGCATGTGTGGTCCCTCAATCAGTCAGTGGCGGACATGATCTTCAACCATTGGGGTCAAACATGCTGCGACCTCTTTGGCTCTCTCCTCAACAACATATTAAGCAAGTTCTTCACCCTGATCCCTCCTCCATAGGAGTCCCCGAGGGATGCACTAGACCATGATTGACCCCCAGCTCTCCTGTATGCTTACCCTCTTCTTCCAGTCATCCCAAAGTTTCTTCAGAAGGCAAGCAAGTTGAAGAGCTTGGTCATCCTCATTGCCCCCTTCTGGTCTCGTCAGGTGTGGTTTCCCTCCCTATGTTCTCATCTGAAATATCCTCCTTGGATACTGGAGCCAAGTCAGGACCCCCTTTCTCATCTGTCAAGGATGCAGCATCCGAATCTTTGTGCCCTCAAACTGATGTCTTGGTTTCTCCACTTCCAACCCTACTGAGACTGTCCAGGCTTAATTCCCCATCTGAAAGATACTTCTAGCCTTGCAAAAGTCTTCCACCAAAAAAGTCTACACCAGTAAGTTGAAGAAATTTATTATTTCGGCCACAAGCTGAAACATTGACCCTTTCTCAGCATCAGTTTCAAAAGTTTTGCTCTTTCTTAGTACTCTATTCGAAGAAGGTCCTAGCTTCTCGACCATCAAGCTTCAGTTAGCTGCTATTTCTGATTTCCGTGCTGCAAGTCAGTCTCAGTCTTTGTTCAGTTTTAAGCTGTGCAAATCCTTCATGAAATGCGTTTTTTTTTTTTTTTGTTAAGGCCTCCCATCAAGGACCCATCCCCTCCTTTGGATCTCACTGTTGTGTTGCAGGCTTTGACCCAGGGACCATTCGAACTACCTACAAGTTGTGACATGAAGTTTTTTGTCATGGAAGACAGTTGCTTGGTGGCTATAACTTCTGCAAAGAGAATTTCTGAACTACAAGCCTTATTCTCCAAGCCTCCTTACATAGTCTTTCATAAGGGCAGGGTATCTTTACACACCAATCCTGAAATCCTTCCTTTATGCCCAAAGTAGCCACCGAGAACAATATCAACCAAGCCATCCAACTACCAGTGTTCTTTCCAAATTCCTCCGATAAAGAGGAGTGTGTTCTATACCTTCTAGACATTCATAGACAACTCGGGTTTTACCTGCACAGGACCAAACAACACAGGAAGTCTGACCAGCTCTTTGTATCCTTCTCATCTAATAGACTAGGACAAGCGGTGTCCAAAATTACCGTGGCAGAATGTCTGTTTGGCTGTATTTCGTACATTTACTCACTCAAAGGATTGGAATTACCTAGACCTCCCAGAGCACATTCCACCAGAGCTATGGCTACTTCTTGTGCTTTCTATTATAGAACCTCCAGTGACAATATCTGTGCAGCAGTGACATGGTCTAACAGTCACACTTTTGTATTGCACTACAATTTGGATATCATATCCAGGATCGGGGCCTCCTTTTTTTCGATGGTGCTCCAGCATATCCTTCCATGACGGCCATCTGGGGTTTACATATCTGGGACTCCGACCCTGTTGTGAGGAGGAATGAAGAAGACTCTTTTGTTCTAGAGCAACCTGGACTATGAAGGGACATCTATGTCCCATGTCTGAGCCTCATCTGCCATTCCTTTGCTGTATGGGTGATGGATGTATGGAATCATCAAGCTTGATCTGAGGTTACTTGGGTGGATGCAGTGCATTATGGGTAAGAGGGAGGAGCTTGAGAGCCGGATTCAAGTCTGTAGAATGTGGCCGAGCCGGATCCGAAGATCAGATCTCAGACCCTATTGTGAGGAGGAATGAAGGAAGATAACACAAATGCCAAGTTATGGTAAGACATAACCTTTTATTCTAGTAACTCTCAATAAAAATCTACCCAAACAATAGAGACCTCCAAGGCAGAAACGCACTCGATCACCACAACACAACACTAACCACGAGACACATAACTCTCCTAAACAGTGTGCCATCCCTCCCACTCCCACCCCCCCCCCCAGAAAGGTAACCTCCATGAAAAATTTCTTCAAAACTAACTTTGGGCTACTGAGAACAGAGGTGGCTAACTTCACAGCACCCATACAAATGGAGAATAGTTGCATGACCGCCCAATCATACACCAGTGCACTGTACGAACACGTACACAAATGCATGGATCTCGCCATACCCAATGGAACCAAGATGCTCTCCTCCAAAAAAAGGAAGCCAATCTGGTGGCCCCCTGTCATAAACAAACTGTACAACAGGAGGAGGAAACTGATGCAGAATAAGCTAAAGTCCCAAGACTGGAAAAACTCCCTTATCAGCCTCAACATAAAGTTGAGATCCCTCATCAAATCCTCTAAAGCTATGAAAACAGAATTGCAGCAGATAGTAAAGACAACCACAAGGCCTTCTATAGAAAAACCTCCACGGCAATACCCAGATTTGCTCTGAGCTACTGCACAATGGTACCTCCTATACCAAGCCAACAGATATTGCCAGTATACGGACTGACAGATTCAATGCCAACTTTACCCCCCCCCCCCAAAAAGGACCAATCACAATACCAGTAGATTGCCAGGCACCCAGTATTACTGCTGCACATGTTAAAACAGCACTTTCTAAGGCCAAGAATACAGCTTCTATGGGACCTGACAATATCCCTGGCTGTGTTCTATATTAACTACAGAGGAACTGGCACCTCACCTGTGTGCTCTGTTCAATCACAGCCTCACCTCAGGCTTTGTCCCTACCGAATGGTGCACTGCTATAGTCATCCCTCTGTACAAAGGAGTGACTACATACCGTGGGAATTTAACGCCCCATTAGCCTGACAAGTATGATATGCAAAGCTATGGAATGCATCATCATGGACCTAATAACAAGGGTATAGGGAATCTCCAAACCCTGGATCCCACACAGTTTGGTTTTGTGAAGGGTAGATCATGCCTGCTCAACTTGGTCGACTTCATTGAGTTAGTCACCAGAGCTGTCGATGAAGACAAGGTGGTTCATACAGCTTATCTTGATCTGGCCAAGGCCTTTGATACCATTCCCCACTCAGGAATCATAGAAAAATTCACTAAGCTAGGCATCAACCCCTATATCACTAGGTGGGTTGCAAACTGGCTCACAGATAGAACCCATAGTGTGAAAGTAGCTGACTCCAAGTCAGACTGCCGACTAGTCACGAGTGGAGTCCCACAGGGATCGGTCCTGGGTCCTCTCCTGTTTAGTATCTGCTTCTCAGAAGTCCAATCCAACATGAAGGGACTCTGGGTGACAAAGTATGCAGACGATTGCAAGTTGGGAGCCATTATTAACTCCCCAAGTGATGTTGACATCCTACAGAAAGGCCTCAGTGAGACCAATGACTGGTGCCAGAACCATGGCCTTAAGCTCAATGCCAAAAAATGTGTCATCATCCCCTTTGGGAAAAACCCAGTTCCCATGAACTACCACATTGATGGTAGTCCACTGAACACAGAAGGCATTATAAGAGATCTGGGAACACAGGTTGACAGCAACCACTCTTTTGACCACCACACTGCCACTGTGGTCAGAAAGTCCTTCTATGTAGCACATCTCATTACTAAGGGTTTTGCATCCAGGAAGAAAGAGGTCATTGTCGCCCTATACTCTTCCCTCATTATGCCAATCATCGAGTACAACACCCCATTTGGCATGCACCTCACTAGATACCTGCAACAACTAGAGAGGCCACAAAAGTACCTCACAAAGAGGATCCTAGGCCTTAAACACTTGTCTTATATGAACAGACACAAAAAACTCCAACTATTCTCTGTCTGATATCGCCTATTTAGAGGCGATCTCTGCTTGACTTACAAAGCCATGTCTGACCCATGTCTGTTAGAAATTCTACATCTAAAGAAATCCCAATCCCTCTGCACCACATGCTCCAGAGACCTCAACCTCATTACCACAATCAACAGAACGTGCTGGAGGGACAGGTTCTTAACCCAGAGACTGCCCATGCTATGGAACAGACTTCCCATACATGTCAAACAGAGCACCTCACTGGCCCTCTAGCAATCTTGATGAGTGGATGGGAAATAGAAAATTCACCCCAGGAGTCACTCCAGTGGCTCTACTCGACAAAGGCACTGGAAACTAAGGTCGGGTGGCATGATGCCAGGGTAATCCTATGGGCTAGGCTTGCAAAGGCTCCAGGGTCATTAGCCTAGTACACACCTATGAACCTATATAAGAGCAATATTTAAAATATGTCCCTGATTTTGAGCCTTTTTCCCCATTATTTTGGCTTTGTCACTGATTCTTTAACTAAGAGGTTGAGAACTATGCCCGAAGCCTGGACCACACAGCACTAACTCAAATAGATTTACAGAGTACTATACTATGTGTGTTACAATGACAAAATGCATTAAAAATTGCAGATGTCAACTGTTGTGAATGTGATTCATAAACACTGGTAGTCGGAGGGCTTACAAAGCTTGCTGTTCAATTCCAACCAAGGGTAACTTTTTGTGAATGTATTGACATTACACAAACAACAGTGATGAAGTTAGTATTCTCAGTTTTGGGGATGGGGGTTAGTATAATGGTTAAGGTATTTACCTTACAGGTATAAGGTACAGGGTTTAATTCTCACCTTTGGAAGGGAAATTGGTTAAGCTTAAAATGACCTATAAGGGCAGCTAGTCTAGTACTTACCTATGAACCTATGCAATTAAATAAGTTAATTCGGTTTAGGTGTATACATTCAGTAATCCATCAATCCACAAACCCCTTTTCCCATTTTTGCACATGGGGTCGAGGTGTCACTTCAACAGTGACAATCATCTAGAGCCAAGGTTCCCACCATTGAGTGGCTAGCCCTGCCACTGATACATTCAGTAATGAAAAAGCATTACAAAGTATTTAAAAAAAAAAAAATATATATATATATATATATATATATATATATATATAAATTAGTATGCAGACTGTCCGGCACTTAACAGGTTAGTTACTGTTTTTTCTAATATTTGAGAATATTATGAGATAAGTATAATTATAATTTAAATCCATACTCGTTCAAGTTTCTGCACATCACATGTTATTGTTTTCAGGATGGCAGAGACAAATACAGTCCCTCCCCTACCTCAACCATACAGTACTAAAGTTCATGCCATACTTTTTCTCCGGCTAATTTCTGAATTTGCTGTCCTTCTAAGATAAAATATATTGCTTTCAAGCTCCGCTGCCATACGTTGGTAGAGACAGGACATACTGCTGTCAACTTATGCAGCATTAGCTTATCTGTAGTGGAGTTTATGACTATATACCAGTTTGTTCTGCCTCATTTCACTCTCCAGGATTGGAATGTATCGCTAGTGCCTGCTGCAATAAACCTTTTTTCAAATCTATTGGACTGGGGCATCATCCATTTTTTTAAACATTTATTGCTAATAGCCTTGTATGAAACTGAAAAGTGTATTCTGCTTTATATGCTTAGACTATTTCTTTTGTTGGTGAAGTTTCAGTTGTAATACACTGAACATCAGTTAACAGGTGAAATGTGTATGCATGTGCAATGTCTTGGCATTTGCTAGTTGCACTGATAACCTTTTGGTACTATACAATTCTAATTAGAGTTGAGCCACTTTAAAGAATTTTGAAGGAGTCTGCAGAAATTGCAAGTGATACTTTCCATTGTAGGGTATCTGTGGTTATGTTATTCATACAGTATTACACAATGAATACGTCATCCGGCTTTCTGACATGCCAATAAAATAGAACTTAAAAAACTCCTATCTCTTCAGGTTACAACTCATCAGTTTTAAAATTCTCCAGCAGTGTGTCCTATTGTTTTAATTACATAATATGAGCTTTATTGATTCGGTAGGCAATGTCTCCCTTTTTGTGTGTTTCTCTTTTTTTAAGGTTGTCTTACGGTGGAGTTCCTATATGTATTATATATCTGTATATATATTTATAGATATATATGTAGGGGAGGGTCAGTGTTCACCATGTGGAAACTGTAGGGAGCTTAGGGAGCTTGCCTTTCTGCAGAAAGCTTTTTGCAGAGTGGTGAGTAATTGGATCAGTTGTGATCTTTCGGTTGGTTTGTCTGGCATTTGGAATTTTGGGATTTGTAGTGAAACTCACATGACTTCTCACCCACATTTCTTATCCCTTAGAACAGTCAGTTCTTATTAATGTTCCCCCTGTGAAGCTAAGGAAACAACAAGGAAGAATTCAGACAAACAGCCATTAGATACATAACAGCACACAGATTTTTAATGCATACCCAAAATAGAAATAAACATTTTGCTGAATTTTGGAACACGGTAATGGATCATGTACTGAGATAACAGCCACTGACTCCTACCAATGTCCAATTACTAAGGAATAAAACTGTATTTTTCACTACACTCCATCCCCAACACCCCCCCCCCCCCCCCATCATTTACTTATAATCAATACACTTTTGGGATACTTGTTATAATCCAGCCTAATTTTATTCTTCCCCAATAGAAAAAAATTGCATACCAAGTATACCTACAATGTCATCATACTGGTTGTGTTTTATTGGAAGCAGTACATATGTGTATAGTTTATTGAATGATTTAATATTTTTCTCAACTTTTTTGCCAATCGTATGTGATAACACTTTCCTGCCAGACTATTACACTTCATTGTACTTAACACTGTTATTTAACTATTTTTGTTTTCTGGTCTGCTATGTTATTGGTATTGAAGTCAATGGAAATGTTATTTAAGAAATGTCAATAAAGAGATTGTTAAAAAAAAGAACAGTCAGTTCCATGTTATTAGAATAGTTGTGCATCAGTCATAGATTCTGTTTTGATTTATGAGTTATATGGCATAATTTCAGTGTTATGGTGACCACTGTTTCACAAGTTTATGCATGTCTAAGGTGTCGTTATCAAGGAACGCTTGTAGTAGACATTTTGGTAGGTAGCAACCAGATGACTTGCAGACAGTTTTTAGCTAGGAAAAGGGCAACCAAGCAAATCAACATTAGATGTTGTTGTCTTATTTGCAGCAGTACATTTTGCATCATGACTGTTCTTCATTGTTTCACACTGTTCTCATGCACAGTTTTACAAACACACACACACACACACACACACACACACACACACGCACACACACCACACACACATAGATGTGTTTTAGTCAAAGCCCATTCTCTGAGCAGGTAAATTACGTCAAGTATTTGACTTGTGTGTGTGATAGCCAAGTAGTGGGGTAAGGAAATATCTTTTCTCTACTGTTGTGAGATCTCAGAGTTAATTTAGTTTAATGGGGGTGTGGGGAGTGCAGGGAGGGGCTTGTCCTCCCCTGCAAAACATGACTGATTCATTAATTTGTAATGTTTTCCACATATTTGTGGGGTCAGTGTTATTTTTTAAACATTTGTTCTGTGATATTTTGGTTGTTCATGCAAATCTGGTATGTTCACACATACATTTATATCTCAGAAATTGTCCATGCATTTTGGCAGACCATTTAATACCAGTCTACATAACTACAAATGACAGTTTGAATTCTATTCACCTTACTTGAATGCTGTGTGAAACAAAATACAACATTTGTGTCTCTCGTGTTTTCTGGTTGCATTTGATAAAAGAAACCTATTTTTAGTATGAATGTCCAACTGTCAGACATAACAGTAAATAAGTACATTTTTAAGCCCAACACCTTGAATTAAATTTGGAGTAATGCAGCTGTGGTTAGCATGATCCTTAGAAAGTTGTAATAGCTGAACATTAGATTATTATTGGATACCACGGAGACAAAGTATGCTTTTATCAGGTCCTTACTACATTTTTAGGAAGTTTGCCTGCATTATATTGCTATACCTGGTTTTGTGTCTACTTCAGGTATAACTTAATTTTTTTTTGGGGGGGGGGGGTGGGCAGGGAGGAACATTTAAGGCAATCCTTTAGAGTCTGCTTACATTCAGTAACCCCTGCATGTTACCATTTTGAAATGTCTAGTCTGCCTGGTTGCTTGGGAATCACAGTCCTGTTGCTTCAGAAGGCCTGCACAGTATTTATTTGTTGTTGCAGTTACCCTGTTGTGTTTGATAGATTCTAAGGCTCAGTTTTTTATACAAGATATACAAGTGAATAATTTTGGTTTACAATTCGATGGTATACAAATTGGAAAACATGCAACTTTTTAGATATTGATTTATCAGTTAATATAGATGGTGATGTTCTTCGTGTTTCACTGTTGCAGTCATTACATTTGGGTTATCTGTTTGCAGGTAGCCCTCAGTCGGCCTGATTAACAAAGTCTTGGGTCCTGCGCCGGTTGCTGTCCCTTCTTCCATGACGTCAGGTCGTCATGGGTATAAAACATGCAGCCGACGCCATTACATCAGTCTTTCTTGCTGTGCGGTGCCCGAAGCAGAAGCAGTTCACAAGTGCCAGTCGGCCGACTCCTGAAATTTTCTTTTTCGAGTTTCAGAACCGAGGTCTTCAACTAAAGCTAAGTACCCCGTTGGGGAAACTTTTTCTTGCTCCTTACCAATGTCAGTAAAAGTTAGTAATTGCATTACTTGTGGAAAGCAAATACCTCATAAAGATTTTCATTCGTACTGTATTCCTTGCCTAGGCCCTGACCACGACGTACCTTGCTGTCGGTTTTGTGCTTTATTTAATCAGCGCACTATCCGTCGTCTCTATATTTTCGCCTGTAAATATTTCGGTTCTCGATTTAATTATCCAGAAATGTCATTGGTTAGCCATCCGACTACCAGGATTCTGAAAAAACGCAAAGATAAAGACAGAGACAGGCCGCCGAGGTCCAAAACTGTCAACGACTCTTCTCCTAAGCCAGTCGCTAGTTTGCCGGTACTCATTGAGGCACTTTCGCAGCCCCTGATACCCGCTACTTCTGATTCACAGGCCACTACTGAGACCCATTCGGAGTCTGGTATGCCGCGAGATGCTTCAGCTATGGAACCCGCAGATGTCTCTACCTTGGATGGGTCCAGAGCTGCTGTGCAGGCACCGGCTTCTGAAGGTGTATTCAGGCCTACGGACTTGCATATTAAACTGACTTCTTTACTTAGGCCTAAATCTCGATCCATGCCTAAAAAACCGATGCCAAGGCCACATGCTCAGGCCTCTGTGCCTAAAAAACAAATGATAAGAATGGCTGAAGATCTAATAACTCTAATCAGGGGTAGCCAACCCCCCCCCTTCTAAGAGGCCTAGGACTGAAGTTGATTATGAATCTTCTGATTAGGATTCTGTTTTTTTCTGATTCTTCTGATGATCTGGATTTGCCCTTATCTACTTATGAAGATTCTGATGCAGAGGACTCCATTCCCTCTGCCTCTCCTCCTGAGGATTTTTCTTTTGGGGAAACCTTACATACTCTAAGGGAGCATTTCCGCTGGGAAAGCCAGGATTTTTCGGATTCAGAAAAGAGGCTTAGGGATTTCCTTCTCCTACCTCAGCATAGGCCTTTAGCTATTCCTCCTGTACTAGACATTATTGATGATGCTTTTTCAGAATCTAGTTTGGCACCTGATTCCCTGCCTCCTGCTCCCAGAAAACCTGACAGATACTACAGGGTCTCTGAGTCCCACAAGTTCCTTTTTAAAAATCCTATTGCAGATCCAGAGACTATTTCACAGGGGCCCAAGGGCATTAAGGCTTCTACTGCTAAAAATCCTACCCCTTCTGGTAGAGACTCCAGGGCGCTGGATAGATGGGGTAAGAAGGTTTACACTTCTGCAACCTTGGCCATTAGGGCTTTAAACTGCCAGTTTCATATGTTAAAGTATCAGCAACATGTTATTGGACTGCTTAAACAGAAAATTATGTTGATTCCTGACTGTGTGGAAAATAAAGAATTACAGGATTTAATGCATTCTGCTGAACAAGTTGGAAAACATACATTGCAGTGCGGTTTTGATTCATTAGAGGCCTCTTGCAGGGCTGCTGTTGCTGGGTCTGTGCTCAGGAGGCATGCTTGGCTCAAGGAGCAATCTTTGCCTGATCATGTTAAAGCTAAATTGTTGGATGCTCCTTTAAATCAGGACCGCCTGTTTGGCAACAAGGCTGAGGAAGTTCTTAAAAAGATGGAAGATAAAGCTAAATCTATGCAAACTGTTAAAGATTTTTACAAGTTCAGCCTCCTAGATTTAGTAGGCACTGGCCCTCTAAGAATTGGTCCTTTCCAGCCCCTTCCAGGTCTTCTCAATCCAAACCCAGACACAGTAAAAACCCCAGGTTTCAGTCCCAGGGGACACACAGAACTAAGCAGTGGGGGGCCTCCACTTCCAAATCTGGGAATAATAAGACTCCCCCCTATGGTAAACGGTCTCAATGACTTCCTTTTAAAGTTTCCAAGCACTTATCAACTGACTGCCCTCTTGGGGGGAAAGATTGCTCTTCAGGCAAAGAATTGGGAACTCATTACCCAGGACAAATGGGTTTTAAATATAGTGTTCCAGGGATACAGATTTCATTTCCGCACTTTGCCAACACCAAGCGGGTGGCCGGACCTACCCCCAAATCAGTGGGCAGAGGCCCAAAAACAAGTACTTTCTCTCTTAAGCATGGGGGCTATTCAACTGGTACCAGAAGAGGAAAAGGGACAAGGTTTCTACTCAAGACTTTTCCTGGTACCCAGAAAAGACAATTCCTGGCATCCTATTCTGGACCTGTCTACTCTAAGCATCTTTTTGGAGATTCCAAAATTCAAGATGCTGACTCTTCACCAATTACTTCCTGTGCTAGGCAAAGATGCCTGGTTGGCAACACTAGATTTAAAAGAAGCATACCTGCACATCCCAATCAGGGAATCTTGCAGAAGATACCTACACTTCAAAGCAGGCTACACGCACTATCAGTTATCTGCACTGCCCTTTGGCTTATCTACTGCGCCCAGGGTATTCACAAAGTGCCTAGCTCCAGTTATTACATTTTGCAGGCAAAGACATATTCAAATATACTCATACCTGGACGATTGTCTAATTCAGGCAGAAAGCCAGGACATACTTTTGAATCATCTGTCCCTTTGTACAAAGGGTTCTAACTTGTCTGGGGTACACCATAAACAAAAAGAAATCACACCTGGTACCCTGTCAACAAATTATATTCCTGGGAGCAAGCTTGAATACAACTTCCCAGATGGCTTACCTCACGCCAGAGAAACAAATTCATTTGACAAACTACTCCTAACAAGTGGCCACAAAAACCCTGCTATCTGCAAAACAAGTACTGCAAGCCTTGAGGTTCATGGCCTTCTGCATTCTTCTAATTCCATATGCAAGACTGCATATGAGGAAACTATAGTGGTATCTAAAAAGCCTTTGGTGTCAACATTCTCAAGACCTGGAAGCAATGATTCCTATCATACCTTGCCTACGCCTAGAGTTCCTTTGGTGAGCAGAGGCCTGCCACCAAAACAAGGGATTACCTTTCACACCACCCTCTGCCATCCAAACCCTGACAACAGACGCATCAGACTATGCATGGGGACCTCACCTGGCAGGGAAGTGCATTCAGGGGAAATGAAACTCAAGTCAAATGCACCTGCATATCAATCAAAAAGAAATGTTAGCTGTACAGAATGCTCTGACAGCCTTCAAGGACCACATTCTTCCAGGACAACGAATGATAAAGATGGACAACACCACTGTTATATGGTACATAAACAAGCAGGGGGGTACACATTCTTACCCCCTCTGCAGACTAGCCATGGCATTGTGGAACACAGCCTTGAGCTATCAAGTGTACCTACAAGCACAATTCCTGCCAGGGAAGTTAAATACACTGGCAGACAGTCTAAGCAGAAACCTCATGGACCCACATGAGTGGAAACTGGAACCAAGGATTTTCAGCATGTTGACAAGAAAATGGGGGAGCCCAGATATAGACCTGTTTGCCTCTCCCCAGAATTACCAATTGGACAAATTTAGCACAAGGACTCCCCACAAACAAGCCTGGAAAGTGGATGCTCTGTCCTTCAGCTGGAAAAACCTATCAGTCTATGCCATCCCCCCCCCTGCTTCTGCTCTCCAAAGTACTACTAAAAATCAAACAGGACAAACCAAGGATGATTTTGATTGCTCCAGACTGGCCGCGCCAACACTGGTGCGCAGTGTGTCACAGTTATCTCCATGGCAGCTCCCTCAGACTTCTTCCCTGCTGTCTCAGCAGGAGAATCAGATTCTGCACCCTCAGCTTTTAACACTGAACCTTGCAGCCTGGCTAATTACTTAATCTCTCCTTTACCATCCCTCAGCAAACCTGTGATGGATATCATTTTAGAGGCAAGGATACCTAGTACTAGAAAATCTTATACTGAAAAATGGAAAAGATTCTGTGCCTGGAACCAGTCTCAAGGGATGAGCACAGCAGCACCCAGTTTACCTCCTCAGATTTTACAATACTTAACTGAGATGCTTCACAAGGGCCTGTCTTTTTTCTCCATTAAAATCCATGCTCAGCCATTTCAGCTCACTATAACACAGAACCGCCCCTCTTCTCTCATCCACTGCTCAAGCAGTTCCTCAGAGGGGCCAACAATTTGAAACCACCCAGGAGAGCTCCAACCCCAGCCTGGGGACCTTAACTTTGTCTTGGAGAAACTCACTCAACCTCCTTTCGAGCCAGCTGCTACTGCAGGCTTAAAATTTCTTTCTTGGAAAACAGCTGTCCTTTTAGCAATCACTTCAGCTAGAAGGGTATCTGAATTACAGACCCTTATGGCAGTGGAGCCTTTCATCATCTTTCATGCAGACAGGGTGTCCCTCAGAACCAATCCATCCTTCATGCCCAAGATGGTATCTAGTGTGGCTCTTAATCAGTCCATTCATTTGCCAACCTTCTTTCCCAATCCGCAGAATAAAGGGGAATGGATGCTGCATTCCTTAAATATGCACAGACAACTTAGATTCTACTTGGGCAGGACTAAACCTCAAAGGAAATCTGAACAACTGCTGGTGGCATTTGCTGCAGGGGCAGAGGGGAAGGCTATTTTAAAGCAAACCATTTCTAAATGGATAAGCCATTGCATTCAGTTCTGCTATAAGCACCATGGAAAACCTATCCCCCAGGGGATCAGACCTCACTCCACAAGGGCTGCATCGATCTCTACAGCCTTTCTCAGAGGCGTCCCTACCAGGGACATCCTAGAAGGTGCTACCTGGAGTTCTGCACATACTTTTACCAAGCATTATCATTTGCCAATTTTCTCTAAATCCAGAGCTGGCTTTGCCACTGCAGTCTTGGAGGGCCTTAAGCTCGCCCTAATGCTATCTAAATTCCTCCTCCCAACCATAGCTTTGGGAATCTACCCAAATGTAATGACTGCAACAGTGAAACACGAAGAACATAGTACAGTTGTGTACACTTACCATAAATGTAGATGTTCGAATGTATTCACTGTTGCAGTCCTGGTTACCCTCCCTCCAGCCCCCTATCTTCTTTTGGTTATACCTCTACTTTCCTTTACTATGCTTAAAAGCCTTTTTGGTGTATTTGCTTTTTTGTTGGAGGTATATGTTTGTGCTTTTATATTTAATTGCTTCCCATTAGGGGGGCACCTGACATCTGGGGCAAGAAAAACTGATGTAATGACGTCGGCTGCATGTTTTTTACCCCTGATGACCTGACGTCATCGAAGAAGGGAGAGCAACCGATGCAGGACCCAAGACTTTGTTAATCAGGCTGACTGAGGGCTACCTGCAAGCAGATAACCCAAATGTAATGACTACAACAGTGAATACACTCGAACATCTACATTTATGGTAAGTGTACACAACTGTACTTTCTCTGTACCTCTATACATAGGAAACAAAATAATGGTAATTTGTTCTTGTATGGTACAAGTTGCTACCCTACACATTTAATGTCTATGCTACCTTATAATGAATTTTTAGGAATTAATAATCTATGTAGTGTAGTGTCTTTGAGAAGGAAATGCATAATACAGTGGATATGTTTATCAATATGGGATACAATAAGAAAATAGTTTTGGATTCTAGGTTAAAAGTAATAGAAAAACGTTTTGGTTCCCCTATTACTAGTAACAACACAAGTTTTTCAAGCTTTGACATTAATATTGTAAAGAAACAACACAATAAGGTTAGAAAGGTTGGAAGAGAAGTGTATTTTGTTACAACGTATAATGTCCTGACTGAGAAAATAGTGAAGAAGGTGAAACAATATTGGCCTATGTTATTGAGGGATAAAAACTTAGTAAATATTTTCCAAGATCATGTAAATATTTCCTATAAAAGCGGTTGAAACTTGGTGGATATGGTGGTTAATAATAATTTTATACCATCAGAGAATATTTTGAATGGTAATGTTTCCCCATATGTAGGAACAATAGCTTGTAAATATTGCTCTATCTGTGATCGTGTGGTGGGATATTTTCCAAAAATTAATGGTACCAAGTTTTATTTAAGTGGGAATTATACATGTAATACTGCAGGAGTAGTTTATGTATTAAAAGACTGTTGCAGTTTATTTTATATTGGGGAGACAGGCCTTTCCTTCAAGAAATGTTTCCAAGAACATGTTAGGGACATAAAAAAATAAAAAAAAATTAGATAGCCCATTGGGGCACATTTCTTAGAATTTCCTGAGGCTAAATCAGCCTGTTTAACAGGGTGTGTGTTGAAACAGGTTCATCTATTTTTGGGTGAATATGTTGATATTAAAACAAAATTATTACAAAAAGAGACCTTGTTCATTTTGAAATTTAACACTTTGTAATTGTTTGGTCTTAAGAAAGAATGTAGCTGGAAATATGTTATCAACTCATTATTTTAATTGGATAATTGGATAGTTAAGGTAAATGTATATTTAAATGGATGTTTGTTATGAGTCTTTTAGTCTGGTAATGCTTCTTGCTGAAGCGCTAAGTTTGGATTAAAAGTGTGTTTTTTTTCAGTGGCTGAGTTGTTCTTTTTATTTCTTTTTATTTTTGGTTTATTCTGTTGGTGATTATTTTTAGGAAATTTGCCTGCATTACATTGCTAAACCTGGTTTTGTGTCTGCTTCAGCTATAACTTTTTTTTTTTTTTTTGGGGGGGGGGGGGGGGCAGGGAAGAACATTTAAGGCAATCCTTTAGAGTCTGCTTACATTCAATAACCCCTGCATGTTACCAGTTTGATAATGTGATAATGTCTAATCTGCCTGGTCCTGTTGCTTCAGAAGGCCTGCATAGTATTTATTTGTTGTTACAGTTACCCTGTTGTGTTTGACAGATTAATTCATAAATAAGCTATCTTCTGTAAAGTCCTTTGTTTCAGATATATTTTATCAAATGTTATATAAAATCAGAAATTTTTGGCAAATGTGGTATGTTTAGAAGTAGCACATGCCACGTTGTTTTCTATATCTTTTCTGGCATTCCATCTGTGTGACTGTTGAGTTCTCATACTTTCTAGGCCTCTTTGTTTACCCTTCCTGTCTTGCATCCATGGACACTGGGAACCCGAGACAAGATTCAGAGATAATGGCCTTCATCGAACAGTGAGAATCAAGATGTTTCTGCATGATAAAGTGCATGCAAATTTGGCAAGATGGTGTGTGTGTATTTTTTTCCAGGCATGTGTGAAATGGCTGGAACGTTGCATGGTGCTTCACAGACCAGAGAGGAGCATATATTGGTTAGTGTACTGTATTGTTATGTACTTGGCCTCCCGTAGTGCCTAGATCACTAATAAGTCCTATGTACTGTGGATGTTAGTGGTGGCTTCATTCCTCTATGCCATAGAGATGGCGTGTGGCACAAGTAACTTAATACAGTTTTTGTATTTTGTATACGTGTTTATATATGTGGCAGTTTAGTGAAGGGGATTAAAGCTATTAGCTGCAGAAAAAATCTTATCCTATGTGAATTTGAGCTATAAGCATAGTGCTTAACTATACAATGCTCCTCGGCATCTACTGAAAATGGGCTTCAGTGCAGTTGAATAATGTGGATAATGATAGTAACAATAAGGCAGTTGGTATAATGGTTAAAGCGTTAACCTCACAGACACAAGGTACAGGGCTTGATCCTCACCTATGAAGGAAAATTGGCTAGTCTTCAAATGGCAGCTAGTGTAGTACTTATGTATAAAGCTATGAACTATGCCAGAGTGGTTGTTAGATTGCTTATCATGGGTAGTCCTTGCTGGAAAAATCTTTGGGCCTGAGCATAGACAATATCTCTCCTCTAGTATTATTAATGGCTAGGCTTATAAAGACCCTTGGGTCAATATCCTGGTAACAGCCTATGAATACAGTATATGCGCGTGTGTGGGTATCAATCTATAGATATATATATATATATATATATATTTTTTATTATTATTATTTATTTATTAATTTCGCATTTGTTAACCGGGTTGGTCCAGCTGGGTAAGAATTTACCCTTTTTCAGTGGAGACCTGAGGGGAAAACAGACATACAAATACATACGAATAGAGACAAATTAACAATATTACAGAGCAAAACAATCTTATGAATACAATAGATAAGAAAAACATAATGTACTCAATGGAATGGTACATAGCTATATATACAACAAGTGCAGTAATAGGTTGTAACAGGAAAAACATCAATAATAAATCCAGCAGGTGAGCAGGAGGGGAAGTTAAGGTTGTAGGAATGTAATGAAAAGAAACAAGGTATAATTAGATTAGTGGCTAGAAGAAGAATTTTGTAAGTGGAGGGGCTTCAGATTTGAGGGAAAGTAGAGTGGGAGTAAAAAGTAGAGAGGGGTGACTGCACAAGGGGCCGTAGGTCAGAAGATGGAATGGTGCAAAAGAAGATAGTAGTAGAGGAGGGATGTAGTGATCTAGAGGGAGGGTACAGAAAGAAGAGCAGTTGGATAAAGTAAGTTATAGAAAGAGGAAAAAGGTCTTATAGATCAGACTTAGTGGTGAAGTGGGTATGTGGAGAGGGAGGGGTTAAGTAGGATGGTAACAGGTACATATAGGGTTGTTATGAAGGTACACTATCAGATCATGTTTGAAGTTAGGAAGGGAGGTATGACTTCTAATATGGAGTGGAAGATTGTTCCAGGTAAGGGAGATGGAGTGTTTATAGAGTATTTTACCTATGTTCTTGTTGGGTTTATAGACTTGTAGTAAGAGTTTATCAGAGCTGCGCTGGGATTGGGGAGGGGTGTACCAGGAGATCAAGTTGGACAGAGATGGACAGTCAGAGTTTGAATTAAGAATTCTGAAAGCTTGGATCAGCTGACATTTGGTCAGAAGGAGTGGGAATTTGAGCCAATGTAGTTTTATGAGAGCTGAGCAGTGATGGGATTTATAGGGGCTGCTGGTGACAAATCTAGCAATTTTGTTATATGTTTGGTCTAGTTTTGCCAGCAGGTTATTTTGTAAATTGGAAAATAGAGGGGAGCCATAGAGGAGGGCGGGTAGGAGATAGGATTGGGCTAGCAGTAATTTTGAGTTGGGGGGGTCAGGAATTTAATGTTTCTGTATAGCATGCCCAGTTTTTGGTGTGTTTTCTTTATAGAATGAAGTATGTGGAGGTCTAGTTTGAGCTGGTCATCTATGATGACACCTAGGAGTTTAGTGTGTAAGTCTGGTGTTATGATGGCGCCATTTAGAGAGGATATGAGAAAGGTAGATTTGTGGTGGCTAGAGTTTTACGTAGGAATAGTAAGAGCTTAGTTTTAGAGAGGTTCAGGATGCAAGCACTTGTAAGAACATGTGTGCATTTGTTTGTGTATATAAATCTATTGGTGCCATTGATTTGATCACTGCATGCATTAATCATGTATTAACATTTCTGGTAATTTACATCAGTGGTAAAAATGATTGAATTGTATTACAGTTGAATTTCAGCAGTTTGCCTGTACCATAATTCAGGATTTTTCCTCTTTCACCACAGTTGTGCATCTGTGGAATTAGTACATTTAATTTCCGTTGATGTGGGGGATATAAAAGCAAAGTTTTGAGTAGTTTTTGATTACTGCAAATATAACGCATTTGTTTACATTTGTGATCAATTGGTGTAGATGTCTTTTAGTTTAGATGATAGTAATTGTTGATAACCTTTTTTGATGTGTTTTCTGGCAATGAAACACAGACAACTCCTGTGGAATTTATCTTCTCATTTCACTGCTGTCAGAGTAAAGTGTGTGACACTCTTTGCTCCCCCCCCCCCATATGTCTCAACCTGTTATCTCAAGAATCAAGGGTAAAGCTAAAAAGTAATGGTGGACAAATGACCAAAATTAGTGAAAGCTATTGCCTTTACATAGTTAGAAATGTACTAGAATATCAGGCTTTACATCAGCTTGCTTTTTGAAGATTATTAAGTCTGAATCTCATTATTTAGTGATTACAGCCCTTATTAATTTCCCAGCAAAAATTCAAACTTTATGAGGAACAGACCAAAAATATACTGAAAAAAATCTGAGACACTTTAGCAAACTCAGGGTCAGCTGAGAGCACCTTTGCCCCCCAAACACGCACACATTCAGATGTGACCATTAATTATAGTCACTTATATGATTGTGACTTTTCACCTCAAATCATTTATTGCAATCAAATGGATCAGTAAGTTCATACATAACTCCGACATAAGAATTTATTTTCTCAGCTGACTGCTGTAAAATACAGTATGCAACATACTGCCACTGCTTTCCCCAAATACATCTCAACAGCTTAGATCAAGAATCAAGGAGAAAAATAAATAATAACTGGGGACACAAGACCAAAATCAAGGACTGATAGCTCCTTTATATACTTAGAATGTTGCTAACATAACAGGCGTTGCATAAGTATGCATTATCTGAAGGCTAAGTCTGTTGCAAAATTCACAAATTTGCCAGAACAAAACACATTTTATAAAAAAAAACCTCAATATAAGGCAAAACCAGGAACAGTTTAGAGCTTCTATGCCCCCCCAACACGCTCACACATACCCACTCCCACATATATGCATACTCACACACACACACACACACACACACACACACACACACACACACACACACACACACACACACACACACACAGTTTTGTACTTACCACTCTTAATGCTGATAGTAGCAGACAACATGCTTGTAACAAAAACAACATAAAAACATGCTTAAAAAAATCTTATTCTTGCTCTGCCTCTGTACTTGCACCCACTTAATTTCTTTCTTTCAGTCCCAGGCTGTCTAGGTCACCTGAAGCAGCCTGAGCTAATAGGAAGGACTCCTGACTGTTTTCATACAGTAGCCCAATGAGTTGCTTTTTCCTGATTTTTCTACCTTCTACAGAAAACAGGAAGACTTGTAATAAGGTGTGATTGTCTTATTCCTGATATGGAGTATGGTATGCAGTCTTCATAGGCTTGAAATATGAGACTGTAACTTGTATGTTAATACAATATGTTTGTGCATATACTGTAACTTGCTTGTCTTTATCTGTTTGTAAGTTTGGAGCTTTTCTCCCCAGGCCTCCGCTGAAAATGGCCGTGTATCCAGTCGGACTATCCAGGTCAACAAATGTAAAATAAAATAAATATAGAGTAGATGTAGTGCTAGGCTGTTTTGAAAACAGCACAGCAAACAGAGAAAAATGTTTTTTTCCCCAGATCACTTTTGAACTTTGCGCTTGTGCAAACTTCCTATTGCAGTTGCAGTAATGGTAAAAGTAGATTTAACATAAAAATTAATAAAAAAAATAACTTCTTTGTTTCTTCTTTTTTTTTACTATAGGGCTGCAGCCCAGCAGCCAGTGCCATGAGCTGCCCTTTGCTAAATGTTAACACTACACCTTCTAATAAATTCCTATTAAATAAACTTTTGGAAAGTATTATTTTGCACTAGATTTTTATTTCCAAACTTCTTTTACTTTTTAACATGCCTCTTTAACGCTTGCTAACCCTAGTCCCCCACTTTCACTCAGTTACTTCCAACCACAGGTACTATGTATGTCACTCTTGCCAGGATTCATAAACAAACTGTGTAGTATGCATTATACAGTTAATCAGGAATCAGCCATGAATAACTATGTGCAGACTGATAGTGATTCATAGTCCCATATTGTCTATAAAGTAGGGACCGTAAGCCCACACCAGAAGATGTATGCAAATGACTGCATAGTGAAATGCAAATGAAACAGAATAGTAGAATGATGTACAAGGGATGTTAAAATGTATGTAAGGTGAATATAGTCATGATTCGTAGTTATCTGTAGAATAAATTGTGCAGTTCTGTGCACCTGCCTCCAGAAGGGCAAAGCGCATGAAAAATGTCTTCACTGCATATTGTGTTGAGTCACAGCAGCTATCACACTACTGTAATCCTTAGTGCCACTGATTCCCAGGGTATGAGCAAGAGGAGCCAATTGGTACCAATGTAAGTGATATTTTAGCAGTAACCCATGACTGGGTATGGGTATGACAGGATTTACCCATGGCTGATGTGGTTTGATCACAAGAATGAAGCCTAGGTGGTTAAATAAACTCAACCATGGGTAAATCTGTGATACCCACATCCAAGAATGGTCTATTGCTATTATACAATGAAATTATTTAAGAAAGAAAAAAAACTGCTTACCTTTCAAATATAATGTCTTTGTGTAATGGAGCATTCATCTTCCACGTTGTCTTCTGTTTGCTGATGTACTGCACATTTATATGGGAATTATGTTCCCAAACTTGAACAATACATCAGTGCAGTGCAAGATCTTTGTCTGAAAAGATTTCAAGCCTGCATAAACTAAAGCACTGTTAGTGATTCTGTGCTAGATGAGGAAAGCAAACCTATATTTATGTCACTGATAGAGCTGCTTTCTGTTACCTGCTCCATTTTGTTTTCTGTTTTAAGAAATCTGCTTGCCCTTGTGTTTTTGTTCTATGTGTGAGGTTGACACTTACAGTAAAGTATCTAGGCTGCACATTTCACTTGTTTTTTCATTGGTTAAATTGTCTCTTGAGTGATACTTAAAATTACTTAGTGAAATCCTGGTCCTTTGTCTTTGTGTGAAAAGATTTCAAGCCTGCATAAACTAACACACTGCTGGTGATTGCCTGCTAGCTGAGGAAAGTAAACCTATATTTTTCTGTCTGTGACTGATAGAGCTACTTTCCGTTACCTGCTCCATTTTGTTTTCTGTTTTAAGAAATCTACTTGGCCTGGTGTTTTTATTCTATGTCAGAGTTAGACACTTAAATTTTCTAGGCTGCATATTTCACATGTTTTTTCATTAGTTAAATTGTCTCTCGAATGATATTTAAATACTCAGTGAAATTCTGGGCCTTTGTCTTTTTCTGAAAAGTTTTCAAACCCACATAAACTAAAGCACTGCTGGTGATTCATTGATGGGTTTTCCCACTCACCCTCCCCTTTGTTGATCTGCTTTTTAAACTGGTGATTTTAAGCTGCTCATCCCTACTGTAAATTGAGCTTAATACGCTCCTCCCTTTCTGCACTGCTGTTGATATCCTGAATTATTTATTTGCCTTTCCTTGTGCTTATATTGAAAAAGTGAATTTTGCCTCTCATTGTCTGTTGTACGTGATCTGACTTCATTAAGACAGGTTCATAACCCAGAGACTGCCCATGCTATGGAGTAGACTTCCCATACATGTCAAGCAGAGCACCTTGCTGACCCTTTTCAAGAGAAAACTTGAGTGGATGGGAAATAGAAAATTGACCCTAAGGATAACTCCAGTGGCTTTACTCAACAGTAATCCAATGGCTAGGCTTGTAAAGGCCCCAGGGCCACTGGCCTAGTACATACCTATGAACCTATTATCTAGCTATCTGTTGGATAAAGTAGTATATTTTTGCATTCTAACAATCCCTTTTTTATATCAGTGGCTTTTCCATATAGTGCACTGAGAGGTTGCCTGGTCTGTTTAGTTTGGGGAAACACTTGAGATTTCTAAATGCAGTCTTACTGGCTGGAGGGCTTCTTAATCAGCTTATCTTGTTTTTAGTGCCTTTATAAATTCTGTATAATTGAGTGGCTCTTGGCTCATTTCTTCAAAGCAAAGTACTTTTATTGAATAATCGCACTTTTATAAGCTGTTTTAAGTACACTGCTGTATTCATATCTTTATTTGTTTGTGGTAGCATTTCGTACATTTTAAGTTTGTTTGGTGAAGCATTTCACTCCAGACACTTTTTTACTGTGTTTTTAGATTAGGAGGACTGGGATTGTTCATCTAGTGGCAGTTGGTGTTTACCTGGTCTATCTGAGTTGGGAAATACACAAAAGGGCTCTAAGTATTTTTTTGCAATTTTCTGCACTTGATTTGCACTGTTCTGATACCTAGCTAGCATAGACTAGATTTCAGACCTGCTGAATCTAGCCTGTTAGTGATACACTTGAGCACTAAACCAGCTATCCCTTGCACCCTTGTGGCAGAAGAGTGTGGATCCAGCCTTGTATTTGCTGGAGATTGCTGGAGGAAGGCTCATTGTTGCTTTCCTATTGGTAGATCAGCTTAAAAGTGTTTTAATTTTGCATGTATTTAAACCTTGCATTTGTGTGTTGCAGTACATAGTGTAACAGGGATTAGCAGTGCTCTGTATATGTGCAAATACCTTGAAACTCAAATATCCCCTAGAAATCTGTCAGTGGATCCCTCCCAAGTTTCCCTACTGCTCGAGTGACAACTCAGTTGCGCACTGAGCAGTGTTGTCACACTTATCATCCATAGCCTTCAATAGAACAAACACCTTTGTTAGTCCCAGCGCAAAAACTTTTCAAACTAGCCCACTCCCTTTCCTGATAGTACATACAGTAAAAACCTGGTATAACGGATGGGCAGTTTCCCATCATTTCACCTGCCAGCCTGATTGACATGGGCATCCTGAGGCAATGTAGTAATTGCCTCATGTATATTGGCAACCACTTACTCCGAAAACAAACAAATAGCCTATGTGAGAGATGTAATTACACTATGAATTGGAATCAGTTCCCTCATGTAACAACAAACTGGACATCAAACTGGTTGTCAGCACACACACTTCAACTCTCACACAAAATAAGATCATGACACATAAACCCACATATGCAGAGGTACTCACTAGAAGCCTACCAAAATATCAGAGCCCTCCCAAATGTAAACCACCTGCACACATTGCTATTCAAATAGAAACTACTACACATAATAGCACATACACCAGTGTCTCAGCAAATAAGCTCATAAGGCCATAGGCAACTCCATAGTGAGACACACAGATGACCCCATCACCAGGTTGGACAAAGAGAAGGCCACGGTCAGTTGCCAGTCGGGTGCCAGAATCCAAGTCACACATGCACTCAAGTCACTCAACAACTACCGTTATGACTCTGTCATTGTCCATGTTGGGGTGAATGACTTGAGACGTGCTTCTGTGGACTATATAAAGAGAGACATGACTGAACTCTCAAATTATATGTCACAGGCAGGTATGACCCTAGCCATAAGCAGCATTCTACCATCATCCAGGATTATGCTACAATGTAAACAAAAAATGATTGACTTCAGCAGTTGGCTTAGCTTGTGGTCTCATTCCAGGGGGATCCAGTATCTGTCAGCCTGGGAAGACATGACTGACAGGCCACACTGCTTTGCCAAAGATGGTCTGCACCCATCTCCTCTAGACTTTTGGATACTGGCAAAGGTGCTTGCCTCCCTCATGGTGCCCTTTTTAGGCAATGTCCAAACAATTCTGACTTAACAAAATCCACTTGAGACAAACGCTAGGATCTGCTGCCTAATGCTAAGATTCTAAACATGAACTGCATTCCCTGGAAGCATGCCTCACCTTGGAAGATGCTGACGTCTACTTAGTCACTGTGGCATGGTACAGGGTCACAGAGAGCACCCCAGACATGCAAGGCTACAATGCCTTCCACACATTCAGACCTCAAAATAAGTGTGAAAATACCAAAGGTAGAGGTGTATCTGTCTTCAATAAAGTGATGTACACTTCAAGACTGATAAAACAATATGACTGTCTCAAACTACTCCATGTCCAATTAACTGTAGGCAAAATACCTTACCACATCATTGCTATCTATAGGTCCCCCACTATAGGTTCATAGTTAGGTACTAGGCTATCAGCCCTAGGGCCTATACAAGCCTAGCCAAAAAGGTACCCTGGCTTTTGCCACCCAAGAAAATTATTTTCCTGTGCCCCTGTCGAGCAGAGAAACAGAGGTGATCCCCAGGGCGAATTTACTGTTTCCCATCCAATCATCAAGATTTTTCTTGACGAGTGCTAATGAGGAGCTTTGCTTGATATAGATAGGGAGTTTGTTCCAGAGTATGGGAAGTCTCTGGGAAAGGAATCTATCCCTCCAGCATGTTCTGTTTATTGTGGTGACAAGATTTAGGTCCCTAGAACATGTAGCTCGGAGGGATTGGGATTTCTTTAAGTGGAGCATGTCCAACAGCTCTAGGTTTGACATAGCTTTGTATGTTAGGCAGAGATCGCCTCTGAGTAGGCGATATGCAATGGAGTAAAGCTGGAGTTTTTTGAGACAGTGTGAGTAGGGCATCTGTTTGAGGCTGATAATCCTCTTTGTGAGGTATTTCTGTGACCTTTCCAGTTGTTGTAGATGTTTTGTGAGGTGCATACCAAAAGGGGCATTGTACTCTATAATGGGTCTAATGAATGACAAGTAGAGGGGAACAATGACCTCTTTTTTCCTGGATGAGAAACCTTTTGTGATGAGGTGTGCCACATAGAAGGATTACCTGACTACTGTGGCGATGTGATTATCAAAGGAGAGACTACTGTCCACCTGTGTCCCAAGGTCTCTTATCACACTTTTGGTGTTAAGTAGACTACCACCTATGCGGTAGCTCATGGGTACAGAGTTTTTACCAAAGGGGATGACAATGCACTTTTTGGCATTGAGCTTGAGGCCATGGCTTTGACGCCAGACATCTGTCTCAGTGAGGCCCTTTTGTAGGATGTCCACATCTTTAGGAGTTTCAGTTATGGCTCCTAGTTTGCAGTCATCTGCAAACTTTGTTAGCCAAAGACCTTCTGCGTTAGCCTGTACTTCAGAAAAGTAGATACTAAACAGGAGAGGACCCAGAACTGAACTCTGTGGTACTCCACTTGTCATTGGTCTGAAGTCGGATTTGGAGTCTGCTACTTTCACAGTGTAGGTTCTGTCAGTGAGCCAGTTGGCAACCAGTCTTGTGACATAGGGATTTATAGCTAGTTTAGTGAGTTTATCTATAATTCCAGAGTGGGGGATGGTGTCAAAAGCCTTGGCGAGATCTAGATAGGCTGTGTGAACCACCTTACCCTTGTCTGCGGCTTTGGTGACTGCTTCAAAGAAGTCTATCAGGTTTAGGAGACATGATCTGCCTTTTACAAACCCAAACTGGGTGGGGTCCAGAGTTTGGAGATTACCAATGTCTTTGTTTATAAGTTCCATGATGATACATTCCATGGCCTTGCAGACCAGGCTCGGTAGGCTAATGGGGTGGTAGTTCTCGGGGTCTGTGGTGGCTCCCCTTTGTGGAGTGGGATAACCATCACTGTGAGCCATTCAGTGGGCACAAAGCCTGAGGTGAGGCTATGATTGAACATGGTGCTTAGGTGTGGTGCCAGTTTGTTCTGTAGTTCATGTAGAATGTAGCCTGGGATGTTGTCAGGTCCCATGGATGCTGTGTTCTTGACTTTGGAGACTGTGGTTTTTACCTGTGCAGCCGTGATTACAGGAACTTAGCATTCTTCCGGTATAGAGATGGGCCCTTTAGGGGGTGAGAGGGGATAAAGTTACACTGAACCTATCTGCCAGGATGTTGGCATTATCAGTTGGTTCTGTATATTTAGTGTCATTGTGCTGTAACTCAGAGCAGATCTGAGTGTTGCCATTGAGATTCTTGACATAGCTATAGAATGCTTTGTGGTTGTCTTTAGAATCAGTGGCGATTTTGTTTTCGTAACTAGCTTTGGAGGATTTTATGAGGGCTTTCAGATTATTACTGAGGCTGACCAAGAAGTTCCTCCAATCATGGGATTTTACTCTTTTTTGCAACAGTTTCTTTCTTCTGTTGTAGAGTTTGTTTATGGCAGGGGACCACCAGATTGGCTTCCTTTTTTTTGGAGGATAGCATCTTGTTTCTGTTAGGGATAGCACGATCCATGCACTCATGTAAGTGCTTATAAAGTGCATTTGTGTAGGATTCAGCAGTCGTACCTCAGTTGTCCGTCTGCATGGGTGTCTTGAAGTTTGCCACTTCTGTCTTAAGAAGCGTGAAGTTGGCTTTGGAGAAATTTTGTACAGTGTTTTCCCTAATGGGTGGTGGGGGCGAGATGTGGATGTCTAGGGTGATTAGCTTGTGGTCGGATCTGACCAACGAGGAATTGACCTCTGGTGTGGAACACTGGTCGCCCATGTTGGTAATGACCAGGTCTAGGATAGTGCTGCCCCTGGTGGGGGTTTGGATAGGTTTATCCAAGGCGTTGGAATTTATGAATTCCAGAAAACATTGAGCAAAAGAGTTGGTACATGAGTAGTTTTCCCAGTTAATGGTGGGGTAGTTGAAATCACCCATTATTAGGCTGTTGGGTTGTACCCTAATATTTTCCAGTGTATCAAGAAATGAGGAGTGGGAATCCTGGGGCATGGTGGGGGATCTGTAGCAAGTTACAGTTTGGATTGCGGTCTTGCCCAGAGTTAGTTGCACTTGGATAATCTCAGATGCATTATGCTGAGCAACTAGCCAGGAGGTGTTTATATCCTTAATGAATATGGACATGCCTCCGCCTTTAGTGTTTCAGTCCAGGTTAGGTGGCCGAAAGGTGTGGTATGAATTATAGCCTGGTAATGCAGGGGTGCTCTCTGGAGCCTTGAGTCAGGTCTCTGTCACTGCACAGATGTCGGCGTTCTCCATTTTAAAGAGTGCCTCGAGTGAATGCATTTTGAGGTTTAGACTTCTAGCATTGAGTAGCATTACCCTCAGATTTTGCTTGCTTGTACCTGTTACGGTGGTGAATTTGTCATTTGAACCTTGCCTAAAAAAGGGAGTCTATATCAGTTCATCAAAACGTCTGAAGTTCAAACACCATATGTTCGAACTTCAAACCATGAACTGCAAAAACATCGAAGTCTTAAAACAGTGATTTTGTTTCCCAGGGAAAAAAATTGCTTTTCCAAGAAACACACACACAACACAAACACACCAAAACAATATCAATCCACACGCATACACTCAAAATCCTACATCTAACTCTACACTAAACTGTACATACACTACTACCTATTCACTTACCTTAACCCAAGCCCTAACCCTAAGGTCCGTCACTATCGCACAGTCACCTTACCTGCGCCCTAACCCTAACTCACCTATCCTGCCCTAACCCTAAAGTCTTTCACTATCGCACACCCACCTCACCCACGCCCTAACCCTAACTCACCTAACCCGTGCCCTAACCCTAACATCCACACAATCGCACACTTACCTGAACCCAACCCGTAACTTCCCACCACAGTCCTGATACTCGAGAAGCCACAGAAACGGCCCACCGAATTCTTTCCCTGGGAAAGAATTTGGTGGGCCGCGGCTTAGCGATTACCATTAAATATCATTGTGGGTGATGGCAGGATGCTACTCAGGGCTAGGGTCATACCTGTCTGGGCTACAAGATTGGAGAACTCTTCCATGTCTCTTTTCATGTAGTCCAGGGAGGTACGTCTCAGGTTGTTCACACCAATATGGACAATGACAGAGTCATATTTGTGCTTGTTGTGGAGTATAAAGACCTTTCAATAAGCAACTGAGAACATGTTCAATGTATCTCAGACCTCTGCCTTTAGAATATTGAACAAGTTCTTTTTTATAATACTTTTGCATGTGGAAGATCATATGTGGTAAGAGGTAACACCATGTATACAGTACTGCCTGCCTCTCTGAGGTGCTGAGTGCCATGTCTTGCACACATTTAACAATAAAGGCTCCACCTGGCCCACAGTCACAAACGTTTCTAAACTGGAAAGGCTGTCATTTTTATTAACTGCCAGGCAGTGTGTATGATTTATGTGAGGTCATAAATGGTCTGTCCACACAGCACCCAGGCAGTTCATAGGACTCACATGTCTGGCCACATCTTAGCTATATTACCACTTTCACAGCACAACAGAATAATGATACACCAGATAAATAGCCTGCTCCATAGAACAACCAACAGGAAATGCATAAAATGGAGCAGAATAAAATGATGGACAGCAGTTATAAAAGTAAAATGTCTTTAATGGAATCCAAACACAAGCGCTTTCACAGTTACAAAGACTGCTTTGCATATTACCACTTTCCACATACTGAAATTCCACAGGGCCTTTTAGTTAGAAAGTGCAGGCACTTTGGCTAATGTTAATGTATACACCTACATTTACAGTGTGTCCAAGTAAAGTAAACCCCCATATGCTCATTAATTACATGTGATTCCTTATAACATAGTTTCTGTTTTAAGTTCATACACCTGTTATAACTAAAATATGGTTTATCACTTATATACTTATTTAGTTAACCAGTACTACTTAAAATATGCCAGCATTTATACATAATTGTTTTAACTGTATCTGTATGTGTAATGATTTAAAGGTTTGCCTAAGGAAGTGTAAATTTTTCTTGTAGAAATTGCACTTTTTGTAAATATGTATTTAAAGATAATGTATTAATGCATCCGTTCACTAATTTTAGATATAGTAATAATTTATATTCATATTGCAACACTATGAACTTGATATATATTTTATGGGTCTATATTACAACGTCGAACTCACGGGAGTCCGAACGTTGTAATATCGAACCCAGATGTTTGAAATACGAAAATAGCGAAGCCACGGCACATCAGTGGGCCGTTTTCAGGGATTTGCTATTTCGTCCACTGTGGTGCGATCTCAGAGTTGGTATATTTAACTAGGGGAGTGTGAAGCCCCCCCACATTAGTTTAAATTTAAAGTGTAAGTGTTTTTTGTTGGGTTTTTTTGTACCGGAACAGCGATTTTTTTTTTCCTGGGAAAAAAAATCGCTGTTCTGTGTTTTCGTAATTCTTGGGTTTTGCACTTCATGGTTCGCTATTACATCGGTCGAACTCCTGTGAGTTCGGCTACGTGATATAGACCCATATTTTATCTGTAATTCCTGCCCAGTGCTGTATGTTGGAAAAACAAATAGGAAATTAAAAAAAAAAACATTTGTGACCATCTATCATTGATACGAAGGACACTTGACAGTAATGCACATTGTTTTAAGTTCATGGTACTTCAACAATTTCCCTTTAATTTAAAAGGAGGTGATTTGGAGTGTGAGACAGGACATCTAGGATTTCAATGGATGCAGCTGTTTTAGATAAATAAAGTTACTGATAACCTCTCCGTGGTTCCTTGTGCTTTTTTTTTTTTTTTTCATTCTAAAGTTACTTTTTGTACCTGGCTTGGTTTTACCAGCTGGAACTTTCATTTTTATTTTTGTTATCTGTGAGAATAAATCATAAGAAAATGTTCTAATTTAGCAGACATCCTACTTACAGTGAAAATTCCCAGTGCAGTTCTTCTGGGGCAGGGAGACAGCAAGCTTTTTCTCCATATCCTTGATTTGTCAATGCACAAATTCCATATCCATGGATTTGTTAATGGCCATGTACCATATTTGTGGAGTAACCGGTAAATTAACAGTAACAGCTGTATCCTTGGTGAAACGAGATTTGCCCGAGACTGTCATTATGTACTTATGAGAATGAACCCTGAATGGCTAAGTTTAACCAGCAGTGGATAAATCTGCTTTCACTGATTTTTCCACTGGTGATTGTTGATTTGGGTTGGGAGGGTGGCCTAATGGTTAAGGTGTCTGCCTTACAAACACAATGTACAGGGGAGGGTGGCCTAATGGTTAAGGTGTTTGCCTTACAAACACAAAGTGCAGGGTTTGAGTCTCACAAAAGATAATTGGCTAGGCTTAAAATGGCTCGCAAGGGCGGTTAGCTTAATATTAATCTAATCTATGAACAAGGGATAATTGGCTAGGCTTAAAATGGCTCACAAGGGCAGTTAGCCTAGTACTAATCTATGAACCTATTTAATATGCCCGAGTCATTTATAATTACTATCATTAAGTAAAGTCATCTTTAACAGTCCCCTTTGTGTTGATGAACATCTCCACATGTATCATAAAGTGAAAACAACCTCTCTACAAAGTGTGTATTTACACTTTTCTACCTGAACACACTGAATGTATGGCTTGAAAGTGCATTGATATTGTGCCTTTTGTAACTTAAAGTAACATAGCTGCTTCCTTTAATTCATCTGGAATTTGAGGCATTTTTCCATAAATTTACTTGTATGAACTTACTCTTTACAACAAGTTTGAATGGCTTGTGGTGTCTGCAGATGGATCTTTTGCAGTGATAATTTTAATTTACCATTAACTCCATTTAGCCAATCAAATAGTCCTGTTTGATTACTATTTTTAGAGGCATTGCATAATTCATGATTTTAACATCAATATATTTTTTTACCTTTTCATGTGTCTTCCAGTGATATTCTGGTGTGCCTGCCAGCCTACTGCTGACTCATACATTGTCCTTTCTGTGTGTTTTCATAGCTGACCCTTTTTCTAGAACTTTGTCAGTTGGGTGTCTACTGGTCAGTGAAGGAAGCACGCTAGCTGCCAAGATGTGGCCACCATGTATGATGTGATGGTCGGCAGGCAGATCCGTCATACTGCAGCTGGAGAGCTGCATTGTTTAAACCCTGGGTGCAGAGCTTTCATACTGTTGCATAATGTACGCATTCATGAATGCAATGATGTTATTGCATCATGTCATACTTGCAGTGATGTCTTGTATACATTGTGCTGCTTTGCATCCATTGATGTCAAAGGATGAAATCAAGCATTTTTGCATGGATTATCTCATTATACACATATTGCTGCCATGCTTACAGCCATGTTATTGAATCAAAGTGTGCTGCTATGCATGCAGTGATGTCACTGTATTGCATTATGGTCCCATACATGGTGTTCTGAGTATCTGCTTCTGCATTTATACTTTATAGCCAGCAAGTACCTTCTGTCTTGTCTCCACTGCGAGACAAATCACACAGTGTCTAATTTCACACTTTCCTTCTGAGAGAAAAGAGGAGCGGTTAGCTGATCATTTATTGTTGATGATCTCCTCCTGTCCAACCTAATGACACCCGAGATTTTATTCAGACTGAAGTTGCCAAAGGTAAGGAGGTGTGTTTGCATGTAAACTAGTGGTCTTGCTAAATAAACTTCAACTTTATACTGTGACAGTGCCAGAATATGCTTCCATCTGCAATATGCTATACTTGTGAGTTTTGCATCATGCCAGCAGACAGTGCAATTGTTAGCATTAAAAATAAGTTACCTACTTACTGCTTTGGCTCCAAATTTTGTGCCTACATGAGATGGCCCATGTCTGTGGCGACTTCCGATTCACAGTCTTTTATTAAACTCTTTTTCCTGAGCAACAACCATGCATCTGTTTCCTGAATGATACTTAGTTCTGTTCCTGCAAAGATGATGGACTGGCCAATGTAGGAATTTAAGTTTCTTTAAAAGCAGGTATGAACTATTTGGATGCTACTAACTTAAGTAAGATAAATACATCCATTATTTCATAGTGAGATAAGGAAGACTGAGTGAATGATACCAGCATTTTAAAAAGCAGAAAGTTAGGATTTGACATATAGGACAGTGATGTCAGAATGCCCACCTTCACCTCTTTACTTCCTGTTATATAATACAGCCAGTCCCATTTTCTGCCTCTGAACTGACCGTTTTATCCTACTAGCATTCCTAAAAGGTCTTGCCCTATGGCATGATTGGGGAGAAGGTTGGTAAGAGCTGGCTGATTCTGTAACATCTGCATGTGAGGTACACCTGTATGATGTTATAAAATCAGATCCTTGACATTTCTTAATATCACAATGTTTCAGCATGGTGAAATTCCATATTTCAGTGTGTAAATCCTCCATCTGTACTTTATATTCTTTTACTTGTAGATATTTTGTATTGTGGACAATTGGTCTTAAGTCTTTGGTAATTAAGTAATTCTAATCACCTGATTGTCAGAAGAAAGCAGTTAAATAAATATTTACATTTATCAGAGACAAAGGACAGATCTGAAAATGTAAAATATAGCAGTATATCCTTTTAACTGCAAAAGCCTCAGCTGCTTAAGTTTTGTCATTTTCCCTTGAAGTATGATGGTATATCTCCCTTGCAAAATACGGAACCAACATATGATATACAGTTTTAATACTGTGGGAATAAGTCTTTATTGTCATTTTATTTTCAGCACAGTCTGCTAGCCGGCTTTTTTAAATGATTGCAGAGTCAAAGATTTGCTTCTGTGAGCCAAATAGAGCTTCATGTGTCAATGCTAAAAGAAGCCACAGTTTAAAAGAACAAACTACATTGTGCCACTTGGGTTTGCTTTAGCAATGCATGGTATGGGAAGTAAGGCTGTGTAGATTTTGTAAACGCCATCCTTTGAAAGCTGAAATCTGAGTGCAGTCACGTCAGTGCATTCAAAAATGTTCTCCTGAGCTCCATTAACCATGATGTGCAATCTGAGTCTTTTAAGCTTAAATGATAGCAAAATTAATGTGGCATTCCAGGGAGACATTACTGGTCTTATTACATGCTTTCCATTACTGCCTCTAAAGTTAGTGCCTAATTTAAAACTAGACAGTCTCATTGGTGTTTAAGGAAAACTAATAAATATAATTTGTTTTCTTACCCTGAAGCTGCAGATGATAAAGTGCCTAATGCAATTTGTGGTAGCTGCTCAGAGTAACATTAACCATTCTTTTATTAGTATTGTTCTTTGCTTAATGACATTAACAAAAGTTCAGTATACTTAATATTTCAGTAAATGTATGGCTTACCTTATGAATTACTTCTGAAACGTGGTTATGTTCAGCCTACTTAGTCAGAGTACATGATTCTGTTTGAGGTCCTCGTTTCAATTATATTTATAATTAGGAGACAAATTTCCCCAAATGACATATTACATTGCTAGTTATTGTCTGATTCAGACTCGTGGAGCAATCAATCTTTAGTACATTAAAATCTGGTGAGAGTTTTAAGACTGCAGCAGTGTAGTACAGTGAAGGAATCTGCTTTGAAAAGTGTGGTGAAGTGGAGAAGAGTGGTATGCAGTGATTCATGACCCAAGGGGAAATAAGGGGTTCAGGGCTGTGAGTAAACAAGGTTAAACATATTAAGACAGCTTCATGAATGTGGATAAAAATGGGGGAATGATAGTTTAGAACCTGGTGATAAGAGACAGTAGCAGGGCAATACCTACAAGTTTATACAGAAGCAGTGCGATCATAGGGACAAAATGTATCAGATAAGAAAAAGAGAGCAGGATGAATCGTGATAGGCTCCGTAGCACTTCTTCTGACAAAGTATAACGTTTTTTCAGATGTATTTTATATAAATAACAAGTAAATCACCAGTGTGTCTTAGAACAATTAAACAATTAGCCATTCTCCTGTTTATGCTTCAGCAACCTTAGCCTCAGTAAGACTTTGCTGCTAATATTTTCATTTAACTAAGTCCATTTTTGCCTTCTGGTATAACTTGCCATTGTTTTTCACTGAATTCTAATATATATTGCATTATTGTCTCATTGTCTTATAATACACAGGGCCAGATTCAGGAAGCCTCCGTGTAAGAGTTATAACTCTTACACGGAGGCTGCAGTTAAACTGTGTGATGTCAGCATGTCATGCATATGCATGAGGTGCATGAGGCATGCTGAATCACACTAGTAACTCTTACACGGTCCGTGTAAGAGAGTAGGGGGCGTGTCTGTAGGCTAAGCTCTGCAAGTGGACACGCCCCCGGAAAACTAGAATGGCTGAAAGTAAACAGCCACGAGAAAGGCCATGAAAATGTGAATAAACACACTATACAACACATGCCCCGACTGGCCATCAGTGTATAAAGTGAAGAGATGTCATAAAAGTAAATGAAAACCTTTTTTTTTTTGTTAAACCTAGAATGTTTGCTACTGTGTGCTGGTGTGCTACTAGCGCAATCACAGTTAGCAGTCAGTGGAAAAGGATATAAGAACTAAATATGCAAAGTAAGCCAAGAAATAATAGCTTAGTGGTAGAGTACCCGCCCTATGAGTAGGCAGGCAGGGTTCGAGCCCCTACAACAACCTTTTTTTTATTTTTGTAAATAAGCACTAAAAAGCCCCCAGACAGTATTGTACAAATGTAAATGTATTCCCTTTTGTAAAATGGAATGAAATAGAGCATATATTTTGAAGTAACATAAGAATAAAAATAGTCAGAAATGTACTGATAGCTAAGCTGCCGTGAGACAGAGTGCCCGTAGCTGAGTAGTGTTTAAAAGCTGCAAACTGCGTGCCCGCTGTCAAGCAGCGGGTAAACAGGCTGAAACTGTGTGCAATTAGCTGAACATGTGTGTCACTAGACAATTAAGATTTATCCCAGCGCACACCGCTTGCGCCGCCTCCCACAAGCTAACTGCCAGTGCGCAAGTTACCTCCGCAAACGAGCGCAGAACAGGTTTAAAGTGCTTAAAAGTGCTTTTGGCATGTTTGATTGACAGGTCTTCAACTCATTTCTGTCAGGAAAAGCAAAAAGCAGTTGCCAGATTCGAACACAGGATACCATGCACTAGAGTCAAGGAACTAAACCACCAAGCCATGACAGCAATACCTAGAAAAGCAGAAATAGCATATATATGGGATAAAACCCAGAATGGAGCATGAGAAAGCATTTTCAGTGAAGTAGATACAATTCCAAAACGGCCAATCAGAGAAATGTGCGGAAAAGCGGCATATATAAGCCCCATAGGCGGGAATACACAGCATAACTGATTGTAGAACAGACTTGCAGTCAGCATGAGTGGAGTAGGTGAGGGACGTTGCTTTCGAGCACAGCGTTAGGGCGTTGAGGAGTCCAGATACATGGTCTGGCTCCTTGTCCATAATCACGAGGCCCAACTCATGCAGGGCCAGGTCTCATGGGGAGTATATAGGGCTGAGGCGTGGGACCAGTTGGCTCGTGAGCTGACCAGTGCTACTGGCATTCCACGCACTGGTGAGCAGGTCCGTCACCACCATGCGGACCTGAAGAGACGCAAGCAGGACCAATTGAACCGTTGGATCCAGGAGGCCCGCAAATGCCCAACGCCCCACTACTGAGTAAGTCACATTTTACCCATGTATGTAAGGATTTCAACCAGCTGATACCATGGAGATGTGTAGTCCAATATTATTCCCTTTGTATTACAGCTGCAGGTGTCCGCCTGCGAATGTCGAGATGCACGCCAGAAGGCTGGTGCGGCTGCGCCACCATGCAGGTTAGTAACCCCACCCAGTACTTGTAAATAAATATTATTATGTACCATGTATCAGAACAGTGCAGTGTATTGATTAAAAGTAATATAATGTGCAAGCAGGAATTGAACGCCTGCAGGTATGGCTGCAACAAGTTCATCAGTATGCAAGTGTAACTGGAAATATAATTGATAGAATTAAACAGTGCTGTAATACAGATGTCCCATCATTAATTAAATATACTGTAACCTGCAGTATAGTCTCAAGAGTACAGCTTCAGAATCTGAGGTAGTCACATGTGAGATATATCCCCTGTTGAAATGCTGAATCATGACAGAAGTGAGGCTGTTGGAAAGTGTTTGAATCACCACAGGTCTAATATGTGAACAAAGCCTAGAAGTACCAACCTGAACTGTGAAGTTGCAGAATGTATGAGAGTGACAGAAATGCTCATGTATGAATAAATAAAGTAGTAATAACCCCTGAATATATAAGCCTCAGTGTGTTTTACAGAACTAAATGCATGTGGGAAGTACAAATTAACATCCCAAACTGATTTCAGTGTGTCTGAATCTGAATGTCTAGCTCAAAATCTGTATATGGTGATAACAGTAAACAATTTGCAGATAGAATGAATGATTATCTGACAGACTAAACAGCCATAGTTGTCCCCTGTCCTGTCATCAAAGTGTAGCAGGATGATGTATCTGATCAAATTCAAAATAAGTAGGATAGTGATGTATGTGTAACAGGTGTAGCATGACAGTCAAATAAAGATTATTTTGAAACATCAGCCTCAACTTAATTGTGTATCTATGATAAATGTGAATTAATGTTTAACATATGAATGTGTCATCACTTTCTATCCCCACCCAACCCTGTAATTCCATATAACAACATCCACTAAATAATGGTATGTGAACATTTCATTAATCATGGACATTTGTCCGTTCCAAACATATATGCATGTCTGTTCGTGCATGTGCCCTGTTCATACCTGCAAATACGATGGCCTGTTGCCATTAATCAACCCTGCATGTCGTTTGACTGTGTTTTGCTGTTCAAATAATGCATGTGATATTGATATGCCCCTTGTTCAATGGTGTCCATATCTGGGTGTTTGTTTGATGGGAATACCAATGCATGCTGTTACAACTAATCTGAATGGAATAAAATGCCACTAACCCAAACTAACATAACTACTCACAAACCTAGAACGCTTGGGAAGGCAGGTCCCAGCGGACCCACCTCTCCCACCTCAGCTGGTGACTGCACCTGGCACTAGTGCCCAGGCCGACCCTCCGGTGGCGCTGTGCCACCTTCGGGTGGAAGCGCTGCAGGGGATGGGGCCCGCCCCCCCTCTGCAAGTGTGGCCGGAGGGGTTCGGCCCACTCACCCTCCGCTGTGTCCGGTCTGTGGTGCGAGGGAGATCCAAGACACTGTTCTTGGACCCCACGCCAGCTCGAGGCTCGTGGTGGCACAGCTAACGGCCCGGCCGTTGCCCCGCCTACACAGCCCCAGCACAGCCCCGCCCTGGGCTGTGAAGGAACAGTGGCAACTGCCTATGGGTGGGGATATCAGTTCCACTGTTGCCATCTGTGGGCTCGTGCATCTCGGATATCCCAACCTCCGTCCCCGTCAATTGTGTAACCCCCCCACGTGTGTCATACACCGTCCCTGTATGCGCCTTGTCTGTCTTGTCTGTTAACCTACCCAACCTACCTCCCCAGCTTTACCGACTTCCTTCACCTGTCATACCACTCTCACCTGTAAAAAAAAAAAAAGGGCACTCTGTCCCACAAAAAAATTACGCCCCATACATAGCTGTCCATGTCGCAGACATGTCCGCTGGACATCTAAACTGTTAATTACAATTGGCTGTACAACAAATATTAATGTTGTCCTGACACCTCTCTCAGAGGTGGAAGGTTTCAAATGTCTCACCAAAATACATAGAAATATACAGCTGTTGCTGCAAAAGACATGGGCATCTATGGGCCTTACCTACACCCTTCCTGCAAATCCCACGCTTCTTTCCCTACTGTCTTACCCTCTTTGTGACCCCTTTTCACCACTTTCCTGTCACCCCTTTTTCTTTTCTTTCAAAGAAAATAGCGCGGGTGTGCGCTTGTGTTAGCGGAGCTCACCGCCAGTGCGCATGCGTGAGCTCCGCGCAAACGAGCGCAGACCTGGTTTATGCTTAAAAGTGCCTTTATGGCACTTTGATTGACAGGTCCTGTACTCAGTTCGAAAGTTTGCTAAGAAAAATAAATTCCCACTGTCAGTCTCGAACCCAGGACCTTGGTAACATTAGTCCGTATGACCTACCACTAAGCCATGCCTGCTTTACAAGAACACACTGCTAAAATAAATATAACATGTAATAGTAGGAATCAGTATAAAGGTAATATAGGAGATGTACTATCCAAAGCATGTTTGGTAGAGTTTTAATGGCCAAATTACTGGATTCCCATACTAGTTCAGTGTGAGCAGAAACAGCACTGCTACCTGTTAGCTTGTACATAATAATGTAAGGTAATGTACATATGTGAAGGTATGTATATCTACACATACATATATATAAATATATATTAATACATATGAAATATAATCGTAGGTCTCAGTAGCCATACACACTCACTACAGGAAAAAGTTAACATAATTGCTGCAACCTGAATCTGCAACACAGCCTGACCCCTGTGTGACCTACTTACCCTTCTAACTGCTTACAGGTGGCCTCAACACTTTGATTGACAGGTCCTGTACTCAGTTTGAAAGTTTGCAAAGTAAAAAATTCCCACTGTCAGTCTTGAAACCAGGACCTAGGTAACATCAGTCTGTTTGACCTACCACTAAGCCATGCCTGCTTTGGAAGAGCACACTGCTAAAATAAATATAACATGTAATAGTAGGAATCAGTATAAAGGCAATATAGGAGATGTACTATCCAAAGCATGTTTGGTAGAGTTTTAATGGCCAAATTACTGGATTCCCATACTAGTTCAGTGTGAGCAGAAACAGCCCTGCTACCTGTTAGCTTGTACATAATAATGTAAGGTAATGTACATATGTGAAGGTATGTATATCAACACATACATATATATAAATATATATTAATACATATGAAATATAATCGTAGGTCTCAGTAGCCATACACACTCACTACAGGAAACAGTGAAGATATATGCAGCAACCAGAATCTGCAACACAGCCTGGCTCCTGTGAGACCTACTAAGCCCTTTAACTGCTTAAAGGTGCCTCTAGCACTGTGATTGATAGGCCCTATACTCAACTCAAAAGCAGAATATGAGCATACTAGTAGGCCCTACCACAAGACCATTGTAACACTAGTCTGTATGACCTACCACTAAGCCATGACTCTCATACAGGAATATAGTGCTAAATAAGTGGAACATGTAATAGTAGGAATGAAGATAAAGGCAATATAGTATGTCTACTACCCAAAGCATGTCAGGCAGACTTTTATAGTCCCAATTACTGGATTCCCATACTAGAGTAGTGTTAATGGAAACAGCCCTGCTAATTGTTAGCTTGTACCCAATAATGTCAGCTAATGTACATATATGAAAGTATGTATATGTACACAGATATATATATATATATATATTCATATAGCAATACATATGACATATAGTTGTAGGTGTCAGTATGCATACACACTCACTACAGGGAACAGGCAAGATAAATGCAGCAACCTGAATCTACAACACAGCATGAAGCATGGGAGATGTACTAACCTTCACACTCACAGAACACTGTCAACAGCATACCAGCATGGTCCACGCCCTACAATCTGAAAGGGCAACGCCTATCTCACATACCCTTTTATAGCAGTGTCCTGAAATCACAGTGAGACATGCAATTAGTACACACCCAGCTGCTTGCAATTAGCAAATGCTGCCTTACAATTGGTGCAGAGGCCATCACATGGATCTATGCAGATACCTACAAAAGTATTCAGTACCCACACTCCACTCATGCAATACAGTCATTGCACTAACCGAATGAGAAAGAGAGAGAGAGAGACAGACAGAGAGAGAAAACAAAATATACTGACAGCCAGCAGCAAAACAGCAGCAGCAGCAGCAGCAACAGCAGCAAAATACAAGCAGCACGACTGACTCACCAAAAGCTGCCACAAACACAGGTAATGCAAAGTAGCAGGTTAATCCTGTGTATACTGTGACACCTCCAAATGTATCACAGTTCACTATCAATAGGTATGTCCATGAGATAGGTTGTGTGTAGATAGTCATGAAATATAAACATATGTAATATTGTTGTACATGTGGGCCATAACTAACACTTCCATAGCTTAGAACACAAGGCCAGTTGTGCATATGATGCAGTAGTTCCCAGGGTCAGTAGAGGTTCCTCCTCATTGGTGTGGGACCACTGTGTATGTATGGCACTGTTCAGGTACATATCCTGTAGTATGGCCATGGATTAATATCAGTCTGTCATGTGGTGCTATGTCCTCCAGGGGTGAATGTAGCACACATCCAGGGATACCATTCCGTAACAGTGATGATATGTGTTCTGCAATGATGAGGGTGGCTCTCACCTGGACATGTGAGAGGATAGGGAGGTTACAGTCATCTGGGATAACTAATAACACGTGTGTAGGACAATGGGGGGGGGTACCTGCACCTAAACTGTCTGCAAAATTGTTGGCAATATCTGTGAATTTGGTGAATGTGAAGCATCTTAACACTGCAGACAACAGATGCCTTCCCGCCATGTGAATCTACCCTGTACTGCTGCCCCTCACAAACACACATACACACACATGTCAATTGGTGTTACCAGTGGCCGGCTTGGGCATATCTAACCCACACCCTGTGCATATGATGACACTGTGCCACCTCCTGCATACTACAACATCGGTGCAGGTAAAGGTAAACACGTTGTTGATGCACAGGGTGACTACATAGATGTGTATAAGTAGTAACATGTTGGTAACTGTTGTGTGTTGCAGTATAAATGTGTGTATATCCCATCAGTCCTGCTGCAGTAACTGTATGAATGTCCTCAATTGTTATCTGCACCCATACTACTTAACAAAGTGTACCTGCTGCACACCATCACATGCTAACATTGACTATGGCAATGTGCATCTTGTGCTGTTATGTAGATTCAGCTACATGTATCTGTTCTGTCACACATGCATTTATACACACCCTGCTACCCACACACATGCACACGCCACCTGCCATTCCCATTATTTATCACCCTACATGAGTAGCTGTTGATACATGACAGGTACACATTTCAGAAGTGCACTATGTTGTTTACTACTGGCATCCCCTTCTCTACCTGTACTCACAGGGTGCAGGCAACCTCATCAGTTGAAGATGTAATGTGCATCAGGTACTGTAGTACCCTGATTGCCACAGCAAACATGCTTCCCATACGGAAATGCACACACAGACACATCCCACATCCACACACTTGCCACATTCAGGCTTCAGAACACTATCTAGGTATATTCGGGTACATGTGCATGTTCAAGTAGCATGTAACACTATACTGAGTACTGGCACTTAGTTGTCTGTAGTCATGTTGTCTGTATAGAATAAAAGAAATGTTTTATTATCCCACTCCGCTTTGTGGACATTACTTGAACAAGTGTTACCTTACATGTGTTATCAGTACCAACACCTTCTGTTTTGTAGTTTTGTTTGTATAGGGTGCTATCAACATCACTGCTTGTTAAGGGTAATGACCACCCTGCAGTGCATAGCCCCATGTGGCAAAAGCCACATCCCACCCCATCATTGTGCACACACACTAACCCCACCAACAGTAAAACACATACTTTCCATTTGCAAGGTTCAAACCCACACCTAACTGTGCAATGACAGTAGAAACAGACACATTAGCAGAGTGTGCTATTTGCAGTAGTTGGAGAAACCTTTACTAATGCTGTACTTAGAGGGTGCTGACATCATCTGTGTGTAGGAGGAGGGATGTGCACCCTGTAGTGTGTTCTCCCAGTTGGCAAAAGGCAGTTAACCCTCCCAGCATAGTGCACACACATAAACCACACTCATACATTCCCTTTGCAGGATTCAAACCCCCACCTAACTACGTTATGACACTGAAGAAAGACACATTAGCAGAGCACGCTATGCAAATTACTGGAGGACTTTACTACAGGTGATATAGTTATACAGTCCTGACATCATCACTATTTCAAAAGGGGGATCTGCATCCTGTACGATACTGTCACGGTTGCTAATAGGGACATTTTCCACACACACACATCGATGTGTTGGAGGTTTGCATATGTGGGGATCCAGAACACCAGTGTGATTAGTATATGGTTTGATTGCAACAATGAGGGATATACTCCCAGTGGTGATTAGTTTTTACTCATGTTTGTAAAGATCAGCTGTAGTATATCTGCCCCTCTTGTGGGAAGGTTGGTTACCTGTTCCATAGCCAAAGAATGTCTGATCAATGGGAATCTTAGAGCTTGGTATTGTGGCCTGTGTAATGTACACAGTCTGTTCGGGTAGCTGGCATCACCCAGTATGATGGTGTCTGCAGAGTAATCTAAACTCTCCTGTGTCAGCATGAAGGCTGTGTGGGAGACCTGAGTTTGAGAGGGTGCTGTAAGAGCTCCTCTGTGTCTCTTTCCATGTGGTCCAGGGAGGTACGTCCCAACAGGTAGCTGACTGTGACCCTCGCCTTGCTCTGTCTGGAGGGCGGCACGCCTGTCAACAGCTCATGTCAAGCAACTGCACACCCCTCATAAATGATGTGGAAACCTTCAAAGGCCCTAGGCCTGTTGAAAATATGGACCAGACTGCAGATACCTGTATAGAGGCATTCTGTGGACACATTCAGGAATGCATGGATCATGAAGCCACATATGAACGCATGACCCAATTCTCCAAAGGCAGATGTCCTGGGCCGGACACCAGCCATAAACACACTATACAATAGAAGGATGGCGCCACTACATGATACAACAACCTCCCAAAATGTGAAGGCACCACTGAGGAGTATTGGAAGACAACTACAGGCACCCATATGATTGTCTAAGGCCATCTTTGAGAGAGGATTCCACAAGCCACTGAGGATAATCACAAGGCTGCCTGTAGTTATGTTAGTAACCTGGGTGGTACTACCCAGATATGCTCAGAGGTAATACAATATGTCACACAAAATATAAAACACACAGACATTGCCATCATCCTAGTGGACAGGTTCAATGCTGCCTTCTCACCCCACCACACCAAAAGGGAACATATGTCTCGCATCACAGTAAGCTTCCCCTGACATCACAGATGCTCAGGTAAGAGATGCCCTTCCCAAAGCAGTAAACACTGCATCAATGGGACCAGACAGTGTCCCAGGCTGTGTCCTACATGAACCACAAGAAGAGCTACACCCAGACATAACACCACTGTTCAATCCCAGCCTTAATACATGATATGTGGCCAGAGAGTGGCATACAGCAACAGTGGTCCCTCAACATGCAGGTGGTGCCGCCACGGATCCTGGACACTACTCGCCCCATATGTCTGACTAGCTTTGTCTGCAAAGCTATGGCAAGAATCATCAAGAACCTCACATATCTAGATATTGTGGACCTACAGACATGTCACCATACACAGTTTGGCTTTGTCAATGGCAAATCCTGCCTATCAAACCTGTTTGCTTTGTTTGAAACAGTCACCAAGGCCACTGTCAAGGGGTAGGAGGTCCACACAGCCTACCTGGACCTTGCATAAGCCTTGGCTACAATACCCCACTTGTGCATTCTAGGAAGCTCACCAGTGTACATATTAACCCCTATGTCACTATGGGTATTGCACAGTGGCTCAAGGGCAGAACACACATGGTAGAATTGCTGGAGCCATGTCAGCCTCCAACCTGGTACAAGTGGTGTCCCACAAGGCAAAGCCCTAGGGGCTGTCATGTTCATTATATATTTGTCATAGGTACAGGCCAACATGGAAGTACTGTGGCTCAGCAAGTCACAGGTGACTGCAGACTCAACACCATAATCAACTCAACAGCTAACACACGCATCCTCCAAAAGGGACTCTTGCAAACACATGACTTGTGCCACAGCCATGGCCTCAACGTGAATGACAGAAAGAGTCTAGTCATCCCCTTTGTCAAACACTAAATGACCACAATGTACCACATATGTCTTAATCCAGTAAGTGCAGACCAAGGAATTATGGACCTTGGGGTACACAGGTTGATAGCATTCTACCATTTGACAACAACATGGACAAAGTGGTTAGGTAAGCATGTGATATGGGCCACATCATCATGGGATCCACATGTAGGCCAGGGAGGACATTGTGCCCCTTTACTCATCCCTCATCATGCCCATAATTGACTATGATGAACCTGTCGGCATGCACCTTACCAGACACCTGCAGCAACTGGGGCTAACACATATCTACCTCGACAAGGGGATCAAAGTGCTCAAACAGATGCCACATACTGACTGGTTAAAGTAGCAGCAGCTGTACTCAGTGACATACTGCCTCTTCATAGGCAATCTGTGCCTGACATAGAAGGCCAGGTCATACCCTCATGTAATGGCCATGCTGCATCCCAGAATATCCAGATCCCACCAGGATACACACTGGAAATACTTGAACTTCAGGAGTGATATACATAGGACATGGTGGAGGGGCACATTCACAACTCAGAGGCACCCTTCATTCCTGATTATTATCCCAATAGAGGTTAGGTGGACTGACTCAGTGACTATCTTCAAGAGCGATAGTAATGACTGGATGTGACATTGTAGGGTTACGCTGGGTATCACTTATGTGTCACTGTGAGAAAGAGGCACAGTATACTAACCTTGGAAAAGGGCATAGCAAGACACATTCACAATGCATGTTGAAAGGCACGCACATTCTGGCTAGGTGGATACATGCCCTGGGCAGATATCCCTGTACGAACCTATGGACCTATGTCTCTTTTTCACCATTGGCCCTATGTGCTGTCAATCACCAATGTAATCTCAATACTCCGTAGCATGTGCAAAGGTCAGTTGTCAGTCACCTCTATGGCACAGTTGTGGAATATGTGTGTCATGTAGTAATGTCACAGCTGCCACATGTACACAGTCAACCCTATCCCCTACCCATTGATGTACACCACATGTATGAGATGGAAACACATGGCCAAACTGTAACAGCAACATACAAGTCAGTCTGATGCATGGACACATATGACTCAGTCATTGTCCATGCCACCACAGCTGATGTGGCATGTCGCCACTGGGATACGTGATAGGGAACATGGAAGGGATCACTGAGCAAGTGACACAGGCTGGTAGACCCCTGACCTTGGTTGGCATCAGACCCTCACCAGGGATTCCGACAAATTACTGAATGCTAATGAATAAGTGTATCTACAACACCATAGCTGAATGGTTCTTAGCATGCAGTCACTGCATTGCTATGGAATACTGTCTTACCACTCCCACAAAAGGTGAGAACATGCAGCTCCTGTACATTAACAACATGTAGACTTTATGCCCCAGACCAGGTGTGCATCCTCACTACTAGGCTGATAGCATCTACATCTCACACTGTATATACACATCCCATATGCAGCATCTGCACAGAAGACCACGGTCATAATGTTACCCTGTGCATATACCATGTATTCACATGTGGCAGGCATCACACATGGTAAATATTGAAAGTCTCAGGTACATATGTGTATTTGGCACACACATACATCATGTGTTCATTGCCATAACCGTGTAATCAATGTCATGCATTATTGTGAGGGACAACCCACACACATGGGCATTCTGTGTGTGCACAACACACATGGCATGTCTGTAATCAAAAGCCATACATAATTGTGATATCGCTTAGAAATGGGTATGTGCATCCTGTAGTGTGTTTTCCCAGTTACCAAAAGGGATGTTTCTTTCATACATACTTACCCCCTTCACACACACTTGCCACCTGCTGGATTCAAACCCCTACCTAACTATGTTATGACACTAGAGACGGATGCATTAGCACAGCGCGCTATTCGCATTACTGGGGAATGTCCTCTCCCCTGATATACTTGTAGGGTGCTGACATCATCAGAGTTTAGAAAGTGGAATGATCATCCTGTGGTGTGTTTTCCCAGTTGCCAAAAGGGATGTTTTTTCATACACACTTACCCCCCCTTCACACACACTTGCCACCTGCTGGATTCAAACCCCTACCTAACTATGTTATGACACTAGAGACGGACGCATTAGCACAATACGCTATTCGCATTACTGGGGAATGTCCTTTCCCTGATATACTTGTAGGGTGCTGACATCATCAGAGTTTAGAAAGTGGAATGATCATCCTGTGGTGTGTTTTCCCAGTTGCCAAAAGGGATGTTTTTGTCATACACACTTACCCCCTTCACACACACTTGCCACCTGCTGGATTCAAACCCCTACCTAACTATGTTATGACACTACAGACGGACGATTAGCACAGCACGCTATTCGCATTACTGGGGAATGTCCTTTCCCTGACATACTTGTAGGGTGCTGACATCATCAGAGTTTAGAAAGTGGAATGATCATCCTGTGGTGTGTTTTCCCAGTTGCCAAAAGGGATGTTTCTTTCATACACACTTACCCCCTTCACACACACTTGCCACCTGCTGGATTCAAACCCCTACCTAACTATGTTATGACACTAGAGATGGACGATTAGCACAGCCGCTATTCGGATTACTGAGAGAATCCTTTCCTCCAATATACTTATAGGGTGCTGACATCATCAGAGTCTAGAAAGTGGAATGATCATCCTGTGGTGTGTTTTCCCAGTTGCCAAAAGGGATGTTTCTTTCATACACACTTACCCCCCTTCACACACACTTGCCACCTGCTGGATTCAAACCCCTACCTAACTATGTTATGACACTAGAGACGGACGCATTAGCACGGCGCTATTCGGATTACTGAGAGAATCCTTGTCTCCAATATACTTATAGGGTGCTTACATGATCAGTGTCTAGAAAGGGGGACGACCATCCTCTGGTGTGTTTTCACATTTGCTAGGGGTAACATTTGGACCAAGTGTGTGAGCATGCCCAGTTCAGCCTTCCTGTGGCATGTTGTGTGAAAGATGTCTCATTTATCTGTGTGTGAGCATGCCCAGTGTGGGCTTTACATATGTTGAACTCTGCAGCCCATCACATTTGTGGATGAGTGTGACCTTCAACAAATACCTCCGGTTTATGGTTGTGTGTTCTGTGCCATGTTGTGTAGTTACTGTGTTAATGCTTCTTGTGTGAACAAAACTGGGAGTATACTGTGCCTGCAGGTTTTGCATGGGATACTTAGCACACAACTGAGAACATCCGCTCATACTGACCTAACACTGTAGCACTGTCTAGTGTAGTGTTTCAGTACTTTCACTGTGGCGGTCAGTATCCTGGGCTTCAGTCCTATCACTGATTTACATTTCCATAGTGTGCACAACAGGCTGGTTAAGGTCCAGTTGTGCACATCTGCACAAAGGCAGTGCCTCTACAGACCCTGTTAATTGCTGCCCCATAAGCTTAACAAGTGTAGTCTGCAAATCTATGGAGAGGATCATAATTGAGCTCATAAACAAAGATATAGGGGACATGCAGACATTGTACCCATCCCATTTTGGCTTGGTCATGGCAGATCATGCCTTTTGTACTGGGTTGACATCTTCAAATTGGTCACTTAGGCCATTGTTGGGGAAAGGCAGTCCATACAACCTACCTTGGCCTTGCTAACACTTTCAACACAATACCCCACTCAGGTATTGTGGAAAGCCCTCACAACTGAAATGTAAACCCATATGTCACAAGATGGGTTGCAAACTGGCTTAAGGACGGGACCCACAGGGTTAGAGTTGCTGGCACTATGTTAGACTCCAGGCTGGTCACAGGTGGTGTCACACAGGGCTCAGTCCTTGGCCACCATTGTTTGTCATGTACTTCCCATGAGAACAGGCCAACATGGGAGGACTTTGGATGACAATGTTAGCAGATGAGTGCACACTGGGCACCATAGTGGACAGTGCATCACACACAGATATCCTTCAGAAGGGACTCACAGTAACTGATAGCTGGTGCCAGGGCCATGGCCTGAAGTCAGAGTGCACAACATGTGTAGACATACCCTTCAGGAAAAGCAAGGTGACCCCAAGCTACCATATTGGTGGCAATCCTCTAAGCACAGAGGAGGTTATCACGGACCTGGGGACCCAGGTTGACAGTCGCCATTCTTCTCAGACTCACATTGCTAAAGTGGCTAGGAAGACCTTCTACATTGCCCACCTGATAAGGATGGGATTCACATCCAGATCTAGTGGGTCATTGTTCCCCTGTACTCTTCAGTTATCAGACCGGTGATCAAGTCAAATGCCCTATTCTGGCTGTATCTCACCCAACATCTGCAGCAATTGGAGACACCCTGACTGTCCCCCACCTAAAGGATCAAGGAACCACAACAGCTGTCATATGCTGCCAGATTGAAGACACTCACACTCTATTCACTCACATACCGCCTGCTTAGAGGTGACATGTGCCTGACATGCGAGGCCATGTCCAAACAGAGATTAATGGACATGCTCCACCTCAGACTCAGAAGATCCACCTGAACCACTAGTGCAGGTGACTGACACCTTAGCAGGGATGTATGTTGGACATGTTGTAGGGATGGAGTTATCACCGGAGACTCCCTATGCTGTGGAATACAATCCTGGTCCATTTGAGGCAGAGCACCTTGCTGGCTGTGTTCAAGAGGTATCTTGACCTAATGCTAGTCGGAGAATGTGTTTGTCCATCAACACATTGTGTTTAGTTTGACATGTCATATGTCTTGTTTAGTATACTGTGCCTCTGTCTACCTGTGACATAACATTGATACCCAGGGTAAACCTCCCATCTCCCATCCACTCATTAGGATTCCTGTTGAGGGGACTCAACCAGTGTCTTTATGGACAACCTGTAGTGGTAGTTTACTCATGTGTGAGGGTGGCTTCTGTGTTTTGGATAATGCAGTACAGCCTGTCCTATATATGTCAGTGCTGGGGTTCAGTTCCCTCATGTGCATAGCTACCTGCCATTCAGATTGTACAAGGTGCAGCATGTGCATTGATTCCAGCTTGGACATGGCTTTCACGCCAGGCACAGCTTGCATCTGGGTGGACAGCATGGCAGTGTGTGGAGCTGCACTCTGTTTAATCAGACTACACATTACATGTGTTCCAGCTCTGTCATACTCCTGGTGAGGTACTGTTGTGGACTTTACAGGTGCTGGATGTGTGTGCATGAGGTACACCCACAGGGGCTGTTGTGGTAATTTCTACTGGTGATGAAAGATAACTGCAAAACCAGAATGACCTCCCCTTAGCTAGATGTCAGACAGCATGGACCATACAATCACAACTGGAAATAGGATTCTACACCTACCACCCTAGAACACAGTAAAGGAAAGACACTACGGCTGATGCTGCTCAATGCCCAAGGTCTCTACCTCAAGCTGCACACACTCTATGCCCTTCTCAGTATGTAGCACATTGATGTCTGTGCTGTGCCTGAAACCTGGTTCACAGTTTCTGACAGCACCCCAGCACTATCGGGTGTTACCTCATCTCATGCATTCCGCACCAGCATCCCGACAACAACAAGAAGGATGGTGGGTGTCCATATTCATCAAGGACACCCTCACCTCATGGTTGGTGGCAACACACTATGCATCGGAGACCATCCAGGTGCCAGTGACCGTAGGCAAGACTGCTCTGCAGTTTGTAGCATGTTACATGCCACCCGCCAAACTCAGGTACCTCACACAGCTATCCTGCAAACACTGAAGGGGATAAATGTATCTCCAAACACCATCCTACTGGGTGATTCCAACTATCCACATATAGACTGGGATCACTAATCATGCCACAACACTCTAACACAAAGGTTCCAAGAGTTCATACACTGAAATGCCATGGAACAACTGGTCCCAATCCCTCAAGTGGAGGCAACATACTAGAACACATCATCACAAACATGGGGTCACACTGTTCAACACCAGATGTATACCCATCATTGGTGAGATCAGATCATGGACTACTCTCAGTGGGAGTCCACATCCCACCCACACCCCAGATGGGAAAAGAAACGGTGAAGACCTTGTCAAATGCCGACTTCACATTTCTGAGCACTGGTGTGGTCTCTTTCAAGGCCCCCAGGCCAGCGGACACCATTACCCAAGCCACTGTATCACTTAGAAATGCCTTCTACCAGCACCTCCAGGACTGCATGGTTCAGGCAATCCAAAATAATAATGACTCTTTGTACCACAGGCAAGCATCCAGTCTGGTGGACCCTAGCCATAAACAAGCTGTACAACACAAGGAAGGAGCTACTACACGATAGAGTGTAATCCGTATGGGGGAAGACACCCTGCTCATTGTGAGTAAAAAACTGGGTTACCCCATACAATCATCCGAGGCATGTTTAGAGAGTAAACCCACTCAGGACTCCAGGGACAATCATGAGGCCTTTTTACCTATGTTTGAAACCTGGGAGGAAACTCCCAGATATGCTCAGACTTAGTTCAGAATGATGTTGATATCACTGCACCTACAGACATTGGCAACATACTGGCTGACAGGTTCAGTGCAGATTTCTCCCCCCCCTCCCCCCAACTGGGGGGGTATGCACACCAGAGGATTGTAGCCGCCCAAACATCTCCACTGCTGGGGTGGGAACTGCTCAATCCAAGGCAGAAAACACTTTATCCATGGGACCTGATGGTGTCCCCGGTTGTGTGCTCCATGAACTCAATGAGTAATTACACCCGCAGTTAGGGCAGTTGTTTAATCTTAGCCTCACCTCAGGATATGTTCCCAAGGAGTGGCATACATCAATGGTGGACCCACCTCACAAAGGTGGTGCCTCCACCAACCCCAGAAACTACCATCCCATCCCCTTGACAAGCCTGTTCTGCTAGGCTATGGAGAGGATCATAATGGGAATTCTAAATGAAGACATAGGGGACTTGCAGACATTGGGTCCAATCCAGTTTGGCTTTGTCAAGGGCAGATCATGCCTTTTAAACTTGGTTGACTTTCTCAAAACACTCACCCAGGCCATTGACGTGGGCAAGGCAGTCCACACAGCCTACCTTGACCTGGCAAAGGCTTTCACCAATACCCCACTCAGGTATCATTGAAAACATCACCAGCTTAATTGTGAACCCATACATCACAGCATGGGTTGCAAACTGGCTAAGGACGGAACACACAGGGTCAAAGTTGCTGGTGCCAGTTCACACTCCAGAGCTGTGACAAGTGGTGTCCCACAGGGCTCAGTCCTGGGACCACATTTGTTCAGTATCTACTTTTCAGAAGTACGAGCAAGCACAGGAGGATTATGGCTGACAAAGTTTGAAGATGACTGCAAACTGGGAAGCATAGTTGGAAACCCATCTGACACAGACATCCTTCAGAAGGGTTTCATAGAGACGGCTAACTGGTGCCACAGCCATGGCCTTGCATTACACACTAAACAATGCATAGCCATACCCTTCAGGAAGAACAAGGTTACCACTACTTCCCATCTAGGTGGCAATCCTCTAAGCACAATGTACATTATCAGGGACCTGGGCACCCAGATTGACAGTGACATTTTGTTTGACACTCACATTGCCAGGGTAGTTTGGAAGGCCTTCTACATTGGCCACCTCATCATGCAGTGATTCACATCTAGATCAAGGGAGGTCACTGTTCCCTGTACTCATCACTCATCAGACCAATGATTGCATACAATGCCCCATTCAGATTGGATGGGCCCACATATTCCTCGACAGGAGGTGAAAGGGTCTCAAACATATTTCTTATGCTGCCCGACTGAAGGAATTCCAGCTGTATTCAGTCGCCACTGTCTGCTCAGAGGTGACCTGTGCCTGACATACAAGACTATGTCCAACCCAGGATTAATGAACATGCTTCACCTCAAGACCTGTACATCCATCAGAACTACAAGGGCAGGAGACCTAAACCTCAACACAGATATTAATAGGATGTGCTGAAGGGACAGATTCCTCACCCAGAGAGTCCATATGCTGTGGAACAACATCCTGGTACATGTGAGGCTGAGCACCTCACTGGCTTTGTTCAAGTGAGATTGTGACCAATGGATGGGAGATTGCAGGTATACCCCAGGGATAACCTCAGTATCACTGCTTGACAGAGGCACAGCAAAATAATGGGCATATTATCCATCAACTTGCACGGGTGGCAGAAGCCACAAAACTCTGGGCTAGGCTTATAAATGCCCTAGGGCAGATAGTCTAGTATGAACCTGTGAACATAGGCCTTGGGCAGTTCCTGCTATTAGGACAGTGGTCTGCAGCAAGCTATATAGTAGTAGTCGGTTTTAGCCATTGGTTTTTGACCATGGCTATTCCATGTTGCTTCTTGTTGTGGTACAAACATGGGTGTGTGGTTATCCATGCTATGTATTGCTAGTCACCCTCATTTTGTATCTTGTTCCATGTGTTTGCACATGTACATCACTGTATGATGTGCAGCTGTTTCCACAGGGTCATATGAGTGGATATGGATGTTAGTTGGGGTCCTCAGGTGTGCATATTGTACATGATATTACATTACTTAACACATGGCATTCATGCCTCAGGTGGTGCTGCAGGGCCACCTCTGTCGGATACACATACTACACTCCCTGTACGTTTGGAAGCAGGTTGTGTCATGTTAAGCATCCCTGTTACTGTATGAGTGAGTCAGAGCGGTATCAGTCCCAGTGTTCCTACTGACCAAGCATATGTGCTATGCTGCCTCTTTGCCAAGGCCAGGCCATACTGGGCACGCCTCCTTCTTCATTCATGCTAACGAGTGCAGACCTGGTTTAGTGCTTAAAAGTGCCTTTATGGCACTTTGATTGACATGTCTTGTACTCATTTTGAAAGTCTGGAGACAAAAATAAATTCCCACTGCCAGTCTCGAACCCAGGACCTTGGTAACATTAGTCTGTATGACCTACCACTAAGCCATGACAGCCATACAAAAGCACTCTGCTAAAATAAATATAACAGTCAATAGTAGGAATTAGTATAAAGGCAATATAGGAGATGTACCATCCAAAGCATGTGAGGCAAAGTTTTAATGGCCAAATCACTGGATTCCCATACTAACCTTCACACTCACAGAACACTGTCAACAGCATACCAGCATCGTCCACGCCCTACAATCTGAAAGGGCTACGCCTATCTCACATACCTTTTATAGCAGTGTCCTGAAATCACAGTGAGACATGCAATCAACACACACCTGGCTGCATGCAATTAGCAAATGCTGCCTTACAATTGGTGCAGGGGCCATCACATGGACCTATGCAGATACCTACAAAAGCATTCAGTACCCACACTCCACTCATGCAATACAGTCATTGCACAAACCTAATGAGAAAGAGAGAGAGAGAGAGAGAGAGAGAGAGAGAGAGAGAAAATATACAGACAGCCAGCAGCAAAACCATGAGTAGCAAACAGCAAGCAGCAAGCAAGCACCACTGACACAGCAACAGCTGCCACAAACACAGGTAATGCAAAGTAGCAGGTTAATACTGTGTTTACTGTGACACCTCCAAATGTATCATAGTTCACTATCTATAGCTCTGTCCATGAGATAGGTTTTGTGTGCATAGTCCTGAAATATACACATATGTAATATTGCTGTACATGTTGCCCATACGTGACACTTCCGTAGCTTAGAACAGAAGGCCAGTTGTGCATATGATGCAGTACATACCAGGGTCAGTAGAGGTTACTCCTCATTGGTGTGGGACCACTGTGTATGTATGGCACTCTTCAGGTACACATCCTGTAGTATGGCCAGGGAGTAATATCAGTCTGTAATGTGGTGCCATGTCCTCCTGGGGTGAATGTAGCACACATCCAGGGATACCATTCTGTAACAGTGATGCTATGTGTCCTGCAATGTTGAGGGTGCGCCTCACCTGGAGATGTGTGAGGATAGGGTGGTTACAGTCATCTGTGATAACTAATTCCACTTGTGTAGGAGGATGGGGGATATCTGCACCTAAACTGTCTGCAACAATATTGCCAATATCTCAAACATGTTTTCCATACGGAAATGCACACACAGTAACATAACACATCCACACACTTGCCACATTCAGGCTTCAAAACACTATCTAGGTATATTCTGGTACATCTGCATGTTACAGTAGCATGTAGCACTATACTGAGTAGTGTCAGTTGTCTGTTGCCATGTTGTTTGGATAGAGTAAAAGGAGCATTTGTTTATCCTACTTTGTTTTGTGGACATTACTTGAAGTGTAACCTTACATGCATCATTGGTAACAACACCTTCTGTGTTGTTGTTCTGTTTGTACAGGGTGCTGTCAACATCACTGTTTGTTAAGGGAAATGTGCACCCTGCAGTGCATAGCCCCATTTGGCAAAAGAGACATCCCACCCCCGCCATTGTGCACACACACCAACCCCACCCACAGTAAAACGCATACATTCCATTTGCAAGGTCCAAACCCCTACCTAGATGTGTTATGACTCTAAAGGCAGACACATTAGCAGAGTGTGCTATTTGCATTAGTAGGAGCAATCTTTTCCAATGCTGTACTTAGAGGGTGCTGACATCATCTGTGTTTACGAAGAGGGATGTGCACCCTGTAGTGTGTTCTCCCAGTTGGCAAAAGGCACCTTCCCTCCACAGCTGCTATGCACGCACACAAACCCCACTCATACTAGCACACATACATCCCTGTAGCAGGATCCAAACTCCTACCTAACTATGTTATGATGCTAAAGACGGACGATTAGCGGAGCGCTATTCACATTTCTAGGAGATTTCATTTCAGTTGATCTACTTATAGGGTGCTGACATCATCAGTGTTTAGAAAGTGGAATGAGCTCCCTGTGGTGTGTTTCCACAGTTGCCAAAAGGGATGTGCTTCTCATACACACTTATACAGACACTTACCCCCATTCACACACACACATGCCACTTGCTGGATTCAAACCCCTACCTAACTATGTTATGACACTAGAGACAGACGATTAGCAGAGCCGCTATTCGGATTACTGGGAGGTAGCATTTCTACTGATCTACTTATAGGGTGCTGACATCTTCATTGTTTGGAATGGGGAATGTGCATCCTGTGGTGTGTTTTCACAGTTGTTAAGAGGAACATTTGAACTAAGTGTGTGAGCATGCCCACTTCAGCCTTCCCATGGCATGTTGTGTGAATGATGTCTCATTTATCAAAGTGTGTGAGCATGCCCAGTGTGAGCTTTCCATATGTTGAACTATGCAGCCCATCACAGTTGTGGATGAGTGTGAACTCCAACAAATAACTCCTGTTTAAGGTTGTGTGTTCTGTGACATGTTGTGTAGTTACTGTCCAGATGCTTCCTGTGAACACAACAGGGATTATACTGTGCCTGCAGCTTTTGCATGGGATACTTTGCATACAATTGTTAACATCCATTCATACTGACCTAGCACTGTTGTACTGTATAGTGTAGTGGTTCAGTACTTTCACTGTGGTGGACATTATCCTGGGCTTTAGTCCTATCACTGATTTACATTTCCATACTGTGCACAACAGCCTCTTTAGGGTCCAGTTGTGCATGTCTGCACAAAGGCAGTGCCTCTATGGACTCTGGTAATTACTGCCCCATAAGCTTAACAAGTGTAGTCTGCAAAGCTATGGAGAGGATCATAATGGAGCTCATGAAGAAAGATATGGAGGACATGCAGACATTGTACCTGTCCCAGTTTGTGTTGATCAAGGGCAAGTCATGCCTTTTGTACTTGGTTGACATTATCAAAACAGTAACTAAGGCCATTGATGAGGGAAAGGCAGTCCATAGAGCCTACCTTGCCCTTGAAAACCCTTTCAACACAATACCCCACTCAGGTATTGTAGGAAACCCTACCAACAGAAATGTACACCCATATGTCACAAGATCAGGTTTCAAACTGTCTTACGGACAGGACCCACAGGGTTAGAGTTGCTGGCACTATGTCAGACACCATGCCAGTCACATGTGGTCTCACACAGGGCTCAGTCCTTGGCCCCTATTGTTTGTTATCTACTTCTCAGAAGTACAGTCCAACATGGGAGGACTTTGGCTGACAAAGTTTGCAGATGACTGCACACTGGGTGCCATAGTGGACAGTGCATCAGACACGGATATCCTTCAGAAGGGGCTCACGGACACTGATAGCTGGTGCCAGAGCCATGGCCTGAAGTCAACTTGCAAAACATGTGTAGTCATACCCTTCAGGGAAAGCAAGGTAACCCCAAGCTACCATATAGGTGGCAATCCTCTAAGCACAGGGAAGGTTATCATGGACCTGGGGACCCAGGTTGACAGTCACTGTTCTGATGACACTCACATTGCTAAAGTGGCTAGTAGGACCTTCTACATTGTCCACATGATCAGGAAGGGATCCACATCCAGATCTAGTGGGTCATTGTTCCCCTGTACTCTTCACTTATCGGACCGGTGATCTGGTACACTGCCTTATCTGGATGTATCTCACCTGACATCTGCAGCAAGTGGGGAGACCCTGAATGTCCCCAACAAAAGGATAAAGGGTCTCCAACATCTGTCATATGCTGCCAGATTGAAAACACTACAGCTCTATTCAGTCACATACTGTCTGCTTAGAGGTGACATGTGCATGACATGCAAGCATGTCCAACCAGGGATTAATGGACATGCTCCACCTCAAAATCTTCAGATCCACCTGAACCACTAGTGCAAGTGACTTACACCGTAGCAGGGATGTACATTGGACATGTTGGAGGGGTGGATTTATCACCTGAGACTCCCTATGCTGTGGAATACAATCACGGTCCATGTGAGTCACAGCACCTTGCTGGCTCTGTTCAAGAGGTATCCTGACCTGTGGATGGGAAATCATAGGTTTACCCCGGGATCGCCACTGTGTCACTGCTGGAGACAGGCACGCCAAACTAATGGGCACAGTACTGTTTCCATATAAGGGGTGGCGACGCAACCAGACTCTGGACTAGGCTTAGAACTGCCTTGGGGCAGATAGCCTAGTATGAACCTATGAACCTATCTGACCATGTTGCATTATGTTCAGATGTGAACTACTTACAACGGCCTCAACCAACTGCAGTAGTGTATTCCACAACATGGGTGTACATTGGCAAACACTACCGATGTGCCCAAGGCCATTTCTAATGGTTATTGGATAGTGTGTTTGTCCATCAACACATCATAAGTGCAGTTTGGCATGACATATGTCTTGTTTTGTATACTGTGCCTCTGTCTACCTGTGACACAACATTGATACCCAGGGTATACCTACCATCTCCCATCCACTCGTTAGGATCCCTGTTGAGTAGAATAAATGAGTGACTCTATGGATAACCTGTACTGGTAGTTTACTCATGCGTGGTGGTGGCTTCTGTGTTATGGATAATGCAGTACAGCTTGTCCTATGTATGTCAGTGCTGGGGTTCAGGTCCCTCATGTGCATATCTCCCTGCCATTCACATTGTACAAGGTACGGCATGTGCATTGCTGACAGCTTGGACATGGCTTTCTACATCAGGCACAGCTTGTGTCTGGGTGGCCAGCATGGCAGTGTGTGGAACTGCATTCTGTTTAATCAGGCGACACATTACATGTGTTCCAGCTCTTTGATACTCCTGGTGAGGTACTGTTGTGGACTTTACAGTTGCTGAATGTATCTGTTGAGGTACACCACACAGGCGCTGTTGTGGTCATTTGTAATGCTGCTGAAAGATAACTGCAAAACCACAATGACCTCCCCTTAGCTAGATGTCATAACCCTCATGATTAGGTTGGTATATGGATTGTTGCTGTTAACCCTACAGCCACATTTTTGTCCAATGCAGGATATCTATCACCTTGTGTCCCCCATTCTGGCATTACATGTTAGGTATGTCATGGGTCGACACCTATGTGGGAATTGGTGGTCACTTACTGGATTATCCACAGAGGCTGACTATACTGTTTTCACCATTTAACATGCTGACATGGCTATGGCACCAGCTGTCTGTTTCTATGTGGCCCTTTTATGGGATGCTTGTGTCAGCTGGTGTATCAGATATGTCAGGCGGCTTGTTGTCCTCTACAAACATGTTCCAGCACAGTCCTTACTTGTTGGCCTGTACCTATGGGGCATATATACCAGATGGTGAAGGTCCCAGGACCAAGCTTTGTGGGATGCCTGTTATATGTGGTTTGTAGTCTGACATGGTTGCTGCATGTCTGACCATGTCAGTTCTGTCGTTGGTCTGGTTTGCAACCCTCCCATGACATTGGGGTGTATATATCAGCTGGTGAGCAAATCTATACGGAACACATAGGGTATTGTACAGAAGGCTTTGCAAGGTCCGCTACACTGTGTGGACCACATTGCCCTCATCACTGGCTTCAAGTACTGTTTCAACTGAGTCACACATGTTTAGGGGTGGGTACTGCACTTTGTAAACCCACACTGGGTAGGGTCGGGTGTCAATAGATCCACAATATCATTATGTCTGTGGTACATGCTGGTCCTTTCCATAGCTGTGCAGACCAAACCTCTCATGATTCTGTGGTGGTTGTTTTTCCTATCCATTCAGGAGACACCTTTGTTGAGAACACCCACTGTTGTTGTACACTGCTCTTGGGTGCACTTCTGTGGTAAGGGTGACATAATGTCAGGGAGGCGGCAGTCTGCTGGGGAAGGTATTTGGCATTATGGGGGTTTGCACTGCACATGTCAGGATGTATGTTGGCCATACCTGTGTGTGTCTGGTATGTTGTTTGTAATATCGGTGTGATCCGGAGCATATCCAGGAATCAACAACATGCTTACTACCATCATTTGCAACAGCCTTGGGGTTATCTGTAGTGTCCTGTACAATCTGTATCATAATGGGTTCATACTAGGCTACCCCCTAGGGCATCTGTAAGCCTGCATGTCCATTTTGTTTGATGGATTCTGGGGAATTGTTTACACCTGTGTCAGTGCTAGTATGATACCAGGGTATAGTGACAAACAGCTCAGAAGCTGACTTCACACTTCTTCGGACTGAGATGGTATCCATTAAGCCCACTGGGCCAGTGGAAACCACAACACACAATGGTGACTCCTGCACAGACACTTTCTACGGACATCTCCGAGTAAGCATGGACCATGCAATCACAAATGAGAATGACACCTTCACCACCAAGGGAAAGTGGCCTGTCTGGTGGACCCCAGCCATAAACAAACTGTATAACAGATGAAGGATACTAATGCAAGACAGAGCTACATCTCCAGAATGTAAGGCAGCTGTGATCAGCAGTAGTAGAAAGCTACATTCTCACATAAAGACACCCAAGTTCAACTTGGGGACATAAATCACCACAGACGATGAAGGTAACCACACTGCTTTCTTCAGTTATGTCTGACGCCTGGGTGGGAACCCTCATATATGCTCAGATTTGGTACACAACAACTTATATCCCAGGGACCTGACAGATATTACTGACACCCTGGCAGACCAGTTCAGTGCAATGTACCCTCCCTCACCCCCAAGACATGATAGTTATCACAGCTGTATGTAACCTCACTGTCATCCTGGATGTCCATGTGAGAGCCGCAGTCAGCAAAGACGAGTACACAGCATCAATGGGACCTGATGGTATCCCCAGTTGCATGCTATGTGAACTACAGATGGAGATAAACCTGTATATGCAGATCCTATTTAACCTTAGCCTTGCTACAGGATCTGTACCTGAACACTGGCGACGGCAACAGTGGTCCCACTCCACAAAGGAGATGCCTCCACAGACCCTGGCAGCTACCACCACACAAGCTTAAACAGCCTTGTCTGCAAAGCTTTGTGAAGGGTCATTATGGAGCTTCCACACAGAGACATTGGTGTCCTACAGACCCTTGATCACACCCAATTCAGCTTTGTACAGTGCAGATCCTGCGTTTTGCACCAAGTTGACTACTTTGAAACTGTCAGTAGAGCCGCTGATGAGGGCTACACAGTCCACACAACCTACCTGCGCTTGGCTAAGGCCTTTGACACAATACCCCACTCAGGCATCATAGACAAGCTCAACAGCTGAAATATAACACCATATGTCACAGCATAGGTTGCAAAATGGCTCAGAAACAGAACCCATAATGTCAACATTGCAGGTGCCTTGTCAGGTTCAAGCCAGTCACAAGTGGTGTCCCACAAGGTTGTGTCCTGGGACCTCTCTTATTTGGTATTTACTTTTCAGATGTGAAAGCAAACATAGGAGGGTTGTGGCCGACAAAGTTTACAGATGACTGCAACCTGGGCACCATAGTGAATACATCAGCCAGCACACACATCCTACAGACTGCCGTCACACTGACAGATAGCTGGTGCTGGACTCATGGCCTAAAACTGACTGCGACTGATGTGTAGCCATCCCCTTTGGGAGGAACACAGTACCCACAGATCTGTACATAGACAGCAACCCAATGAGTACAGGAAACAAATCAGACAGCTGGGGACACATGTAGATAGTGACATCTCATTTGACACCCATGTTGCCAAAGTTGTTTGACAGACTTTCTATCTTGGCCACCTTATCATGGAGGGTATTCCATCCAGACCATAGGAGGTCATTGTACCACTATACTTCTCCCTTATCAGGCCCATGCTTGAATACAACGCCCCATTTGGTATGTACCTCAACCAGCACTTGCAGCAGCTGGAGAGACCCCACAAGTACCTTACCATGAAGATCAGGGATCTACAACACATGTCATATACTTCCAGAATAACTAAACACAAGCTTTTTCAGTGTCATACCACATACGCACAGGTGACCTATGCCTGACATACAAGACCATGTCCGATCAGGATTTGGTAGACATGCTCCACTGCAAGCAATCCACATCCACCAGAAACATGGGAGCTAAAGATTTGAACCTCAGCACATACATGTATAGGACATGCTGAAGGGACAGGGTCATAACTCAGAGGCATCTCAAACTCTAGCAGAGTATCCCAGTTCATGTTAGACAGAGTACCTCACTGACTCTCTTCAAGAGACATCTGGACAGCTGCATGTGGACAGGGGCACAGACTGGACAGAGGCATAGTCACATTATTCAATTATGTAAGGTGGTCATAATGTGTCACTACTAAGTCAGAGGCACAATATTTCGTATCTATGCAGTACACATATTACCACTATGAGGGGTGGCAATAGCAATATTCATCAAGGACACCCTCACCTCATGGTTGGTGGCAACACACGATGCATTGGACACCATCCGGTGCAATTAACCATAGGCAAGACTGCTCTGAAGTTTGTAGCATGTTACAGGCCATCCTCTGAAACTCAGGTACCTCACAGAGCTTTCATGAAAACAGTGGCGGGATACATGTACCTGCAAACACCATCACACTGGGTGATCCCAACTATCCAAATATAGACTGGGATCAGTACTACAGCCACAACACTCTAGCCCACAGGTTCCTAGAGTTCATACACTCACATGCCATGGAAGAACTAGTCACCATCCCCACAAGAGGAGACAACATAGTAGATCTCATCATCACAAACATGGGCTCACAATGTTCAACACCAGAGGTATACCCATCATTGGTGAGATCAGATCATGACCTACTCTCAGTGGAAGTCCACATCCCACCCCCACCCCAGATAGAAAAGACCACAGTGCAGAACCTCTCAGAAGCCGACTACACACTTCTAATGACTGTTGTGGTCTCTTTCAAAGCCCCCAAGCCAGCAGACACCATTACCCAAGCCACTGTATCACTTACAACTGCCTTCTACCAGCACCTTCAAGACTGCATGGATGAGGCAATCCCAAACAAAACACAGACTCGTTGTACCAGAGGCAAGCGCCCAGTGTGGTGGACCTCAGCCATAAACAAGCACTACAACACAAGGAAGGAGGTACTACAAGATAGAGCGATATCCGTGGAAGGGTAGACACCCCTGCTCAATATAGGTGAAACACTGAGTTCCCCATGAAATCATCCAAGGCGAATATTGGGAGTAAACCCACTAAGGGCTCACGGGACAACAATGAGGCCTTTTATACATATCGTTACACACCTGGGAGGAAACTCCCAGATATGCTCAGAATAGGCTCAGAATGTTGTAAATATCACTGAACCTATAGACATTGCCAACATACTGGCTGACAGGTTCAGTGCAGATTTCTCCACCCACCCTCCACCACAACTGGAGAGATATGTATGAAAGAGGATTGTAGCCCCCCAAACATCTCAAATGCTCAGGTGGGAACTGCTCTATCCAAGGGAAAGGACGCAGCATCCATGGGACCAGATGGTGTCCCTGGTTTTGTGCTCCATGAACTCACTCAAGAATTAAACCCGCAGTCAGGGCAGCTGTATGATCTTAGCCTCAACTCAGGATATGTTCCCAAGGAGTGGCATATGTCAATGGTGGACCCACTTCACATGGGGGTGCCTCCACCGACCACGGAAACTACCATCCCATCAGCTTGACAAGCAGGGTCTGCTAAGCTATGGAGAAGATCATAATGGAAGTCATAGATGAGGACATAGGGGACTTGCAGACATTAGATCCAACCCAGTTAGGCTTTGTTGAGGGCAGATCATGCCTTTTAAACTTGGTTGACTGTTTCATAACAGACACCAAGGCCATTGACAAGGGCAAGGCACTCCACACAGCCTACCTTGACCTGGCAAAGGCTTTCAACACAATACCCCACTTGGGTATCATTGAAAACATCACCAGCTTAAATGTGAACCCATACATCACAAGATGGGTTGCAAACCGTCTACGTGACAGAACAGACAGGTTCAGACTTGCTGGTGCCATGTCACACTCCACAACTGTCACAAGTGGTGTCCCACAGGGCTCAGTCCTGGGCCCACTATTGCTCAGCATCTACTTTTCAGAAGTACAAGCAAACACAGCAGGATTATGGCTGACAAAGTTTGAAGATGACTGCAGACTGGGAACCATAGTTGGACACCCATCTGACACAGACATCCTTCAGAAGGGTGTCATAGTCACGGATAACTGGTGCCAGAGCCATGGCCTTACATTACACACTAAACAATGCATAGCCATACCCTTTGGGAAGAACAAGGTTACCACTAGTTCCCATGTAGGTGGCAATCCTCTAAGCACACAGGAGGTTATCAGGGACCTGGGCACCCAGGTTGAGAGTAACCTTTGTTTGACACTCACGCTGCCAGGGTAGTTAGGTAGAACTTCTACATTGCCCACCTCATCATGCAGGGATTCACATCTAGATCCAGGGAGGTCATTGTTCCCCTGTACTCTTCACTCATCGGACCATTGATTGAGTGCAATGCCCCATTCAGCATGTATATGACCCGACACCTATGGCAATTGGATGGGCCCACAAATTCCTCGACAGGAGGAGAAAGGGTCTCAAACATATTTCTTATGCTGCCCGACTGGAGGAATTCCAGCTTGATTCCGTGACTTACCGCCTGCTCAGAGGTGACCTGTGCCTGACATCCAAGGCCATGTCCAAACCTGAGTTAATGTACACGCTTCACCTCAAGACCTCTACATCCATCAGAACTACAGTGGCAGGAGATTTAAACCTCAACACAGATATTAATAGGATGTGCTGGAGGGACAGATTCTTCAACCAGAGAGTCCCTATGCTGTGGAACAACATCCTGGTACATGTGAGGCTGAGTACCTCACTGGCTTTGTTCAAGTGAGATCTTAATCAATGGATGGGAGATTGCAGGTATGCCCCAGGGATAACCTCAGTATCACTGCTTGTCAGAGGCACAGCAATATAATGGGCAAATTATCCGTCAGAGTGAAGGTGCGGCAGACTCCACGGAACTCTGGTCTAGGCTTATAAATGCCCTAGGGCAGATAGCCTAGTATGAACCTGTGAACCTGTGAACATAGGCCTGGGGCAGTTGCTGCTATTAGGACAGTGGTCTGCAGCAAGCTATATAGTAGTAGTCAGTTTTAGCCATTGGTGTTTGACCATGGCTAATGCATGTTGCTTCTTGTTGTGGTAACAACAGGGGTGTGTGGTTATCCATGCCATTTATTGGTAGTCACCCTCATTTTGTATCTTGTTCCATGTTTTTGCACATGTACATCACTGTATGAGGTGTGACCCTGGTAGTGTCAGGGTGCTGATGTGCGCTTTGACCCTGTTTTCTATTACAGCACTGATATGTGCATTCCTATACTGTGTGCATTTACACTGCACACATCTTGCTGTTTATACCTTTGCCATTGGGTAGCATTACATCTAGGTTCCTATCCCTTGTGATAGCTATGAGGTGGGTTTGTGTTTTTGTGGTTTATGATTGGTGAGGGTGGATGTTAGTCATGGTCCTCAGGTGTGCATATGATACATGGTATTACATTACTTAACACATGGCATTCATGCCTCGGGTGGTGCTGCAGGGTTGCCTCTGTCGGATGCACATACTACACTCCCTGTACATTTGGAAGCAGGTTGTGTCATGTTAGGCATCCCTGTTACTGTATGAGTGAGTCAGAGTGGGTATCGGTCCCAGTGTTCCTACTGACCAAGCATATGTGCTATGCTGCCTCTTTGCCAAGGCCAGGGCATACTGGGCACGCCTCCTTCTGCCTACTGGGACAAGGTCAGGTTGTTCCTCCTCCAAGTCACCCCTGCCTGTGGTGGCCTTGGCAATGGTGGGGATGTTTGGCCCAGCCCTGTGCTGGTCCTGCTGCAGCTGTTTCCGCAGGATCATATTATGTAGCATAGCACATATCATGATCATTTGGGTACATGTAGTTGGTGTGTACTGCAAAGCTCCACCAGACGTGTCCAGACACCGGAACCGTGACTTGAGCAGCCCAAACACACGCCTATGATATTACGTGTTTGTGCGTGTGCCTCATTATGGCGCTCCTGTTCGGGTGTGTGTGCATTTCTGATGGGTGTCAGCAGTCACGGCTCAAGTGCATAATCAGCACTCCCCACTAGGTGTCCGTGTGGGAAGCCCCCATTGGCAAATGATTGGTACAGCTGCGCCAGATGCCAGATGTGGGAATCGTGGTAGCTACCAGGGCAGCCAGCACACACATTCATTATTATGCCCTGGGCATCACACACGACCTGGCAGTTGATGGAGGGGTATCCCTTGCGGTTAATGTAGACTCTACCCCGCCACCGGCTGGTGCCTTGATGCGTATGCGTGCAGTCTATTGCACCCAGCACCTCAGGGTATCCCGCTATTTGCTGGAAGAGACGATATTGCTGGACACAACCTCACGGTCACTAGGGACATATATATGATCACTGACATGTGGTGACATGGCATCCAGGAACTGGTGCAGTACCCTGGAGGCTGATGCCTGTGATATCCCCATCATATCGCCAGTTGGTCTCTGAAAGGTACCTGTTGCTAGTATTCTTAGGCCAACACATACCTTGGTTTCCACTGGGATGGGTTCCCCTCTGTTGGTTCTGTGTGTGAGGCGTGGCCTGCACAGCTCAACAATCTGCTGCAGGAGCTCTCTGTCCACTCTATAGCGCCTACTATCTCCAGCTCATGTAACCCATGGTAGGTGACCCTAGGCCTGTATACTCTTCTCCTTCTCCTCACTCTGGGTTGTCTGTCAGCATCTGCATTATCACCACCCTCGGCAATTCGCCTATGTCTGATTATAACAGCTATGGCAGCCCCTAGCATTTCTGCTCTGAGTTCAGCTTTTTCAGGTTTCAACTCTGATAGCTTAGTTTCTGGCAGTATCTCTTGTGAGAAACAGCCTGCACTGCTCTTTGTTGTGTTTTAAGTGCTGGGTTGGGCTTCTAGTCTGCCTGTGTAATTGCCTGCTTCTAATTGTTTCCACCAATTAACTTTAGTAGTATCTTCTGGCAGTTTCCTGTATTTTGGTTGTTTCCTATTTCCTCTCTGTTTCCTGAGTGGGAGCAGTGTGCACACCGCTTAAACACGCCACAGTAACTTAAACGCTGTACACATCCCTACACGGTGTTACACGCACGACACATCCTTACACGGTGTTAGCTAGGCTGATTCATGCTAAAACGCCAAGACACCGCCTTACACATCGCAGACGCCCGCGCAAACCGCTGTAAACAGTTTGCAACACGCCCCACAAGTAGAACCTGCCTCACACGCTGCAAGACACGCCAAGATGCACGATATCAAGAAACTTAGAGTGTAGGGATAGCGTATGCCCTCAATTTCTTGACATTCCCAGTGTTCTGTTGGGACACACCTCCCTCCCTGATGTCTGTCTGTCATCTCTTACCTTACATTGCCCTCCAATCTGGTACATTTCTTTCTATCCTTCCCCATGATGTCACCTACCTCTTACTCTGTTCCTCCCCTTCTCTAACTCTTACACGACTCAGAAAGTGCTCATTACTTATGTGGCAGTGTGATTCAGTATTGTAAGCCTCATTTACATAGGATTGCCTAGTAATGCTTAGTTACATATCTTACACGGAGCTTCCCCTTGACAACCACTAAACGGAGGCCATATTGTTTTTGCTCTGCAAGTCCCTCCATTGACATTTCATGTAATATATAAATCCCACAATTGTGGGCTTATAAGCTTCGGTTTTCAGTTTTAGGTAGCGCACCCGCTTATGCTGGTGTGCGCTTACAGTTAAACACATAAATCCGTGAAAAAAAAGTTATATAACTTTTTGCAACATTTTTCATGCCAATGGCCACATATTTGGCCATTGGCATGCTTAATAACAAATGCACCCTTTATTTGGAGCTGACATAGTCTGTTTTAATTTTGCAGAAATGTACTCAGTTGTCAGCTGAGTACATTTCAGTAGTTAACACGTCCGCTACACGGACTGGTTTGGCCGTGGATCGCCACATACCTCATTTGCATATCTTGGAGCTGCAAATGAGGTATTGAGCATTTCCACTCCGTGTAAGAGACGTGTTAGCTGTCTCTTACACGGAGATTTGGGCTGTTGCTGAATCAGGAGGCTTACACGGAGGCTTACACTACTCTTAAACTCCGTGTAAGCCTTCCTGAATCTGGCCCACAGTTTTACTGTTAAAACTTAAAAATACAAAACTTTGAAACGTAGTACATTGCCCAGAATATTTACAAAGTGCATTTTTTGTATTCCTCTTCTTAAAATTGCTTGTAAATCCATGTTTGCATATCCATTGTAATTTCTTGTATATACAGTGGATATAAAAAGTTTACACACCCCTGTTAAAATGCCACATTTTTGTGATATAAAAAAATGAGACCACAATAAATAATTTCAGAACTTTTCTCACATTTAATGTGACCTATAACTTGTACAATTCAATTGAAAAGTAAATCAGTTAGGGGAAAAATATAAAAAATAAAAAATGTACAATAAGCTGGTTGCATAAGTGTGCACACCCTTAAACTAGTACTTTGTTGAAGCACCTTTTGATTTAATTACAGCATTCAGTCTTCTTGGGTACACACCTGCCATCAATTAAGGAGACTCTGATTAACCCCAAATAAAGTTCAGCTGTCCTAGTAGGATTTTCCTGACATTTACTCAGTTGCCTGCTACAACAAAAGCCATGGTTCACAAAGAGCTTACAAAGCATCAAAGGGGTCTCATTGTTGAAAGGTATCAGTCAGGAGAAGGGTACAAAAATATTTCCACAGCATTGGATATGGAACACAGTGAAGACAGTCATCAAGAAGTGGAGAAAATATGGGACAACAGTGACATTGCAAAGAACTGGATGTCCCTCCAAAAATTGATGAAAAGACAAGAGGAAAACTGGTCAGAGAGACTGCCAAGAGACTACAGCAACACTAAAGGAGCTGCAGGAATTTCTAGCAAGTACTGGTTGTGTACTACATTTTATTTTTTTTATTTTTATTTTACATTTGTTGACCGGGATAGTCCGACTGGACGAGGTGCATTTACAGCGGAGGCCCGGGGAGAAAAGCTCCACAAATTACTTAGCAGTTAGCAAAAGATTTGTACATGCATACAATAAGGCAAAAACAGATTTTACATACATACATACACAATAAGGCAAGAGCATTAACATGCAAGATAATATAGGATGAGACAAGATTTTAGTTCAGATTTCTGCCGTACAAAATAGGATTAGAGTTTAAAGTTTTGTGATAACTAAACTGTGCCTTATCTATGGAAGGTAAGACTAGGCAGTTGGGTTAGGAAAGAAGAGAAAAGCAGAGATTATTATGTAATACAAGGGCATATCCAGTTCTTGGTGAGATGAAATTTGAATGAGTTGTTGAAATGCAAGGTAGTGGGGGCTGATGTAATAGAGGTTGGGAGATTATTCCAGGCTTTAGCAGTGGTGTGAGACAATAAAGCTTTCCCTGCAGAATTATTGGCTGTAGTGATAGTGAGGAGTGACTTGTCAGTAGAACGAAGAGGATGGTTGGTAGTTTAGTAGGAGAGTAATTGATTTAATGCAGGTGTTTTGTCGGGGTATCTCAGGATGTTAAAAGCAGTGATTAGTTGATGGTAGCTAAGTAACTGTGAAAATTCTAGCCATTGCAAGTCTATTAGTGCCTGACAGTGATGTGTTCTAGAGCTGGAGTTATTAGCAAACCTGGCAATTTTATTATAGCATGACTCAAGTTTGTCGAAATCACTTTTCCTCGTTAGGGCCAAGACAGGAGCTGCATACAATAGAGTGGATAATAGGTGAGTTTGGGCAAGGGTAATCCGAGCCTTGATTGTGAGGAATTTTGTGAGTCTGTAGAGGGTTCCCATTTTTTGTGTACCTTTTTAATGGTTTGAGCAATATGGACATCAAAGAAGAAATTATTGTCAATTTCTACACCAAGGAGTTTAGTATGGGTAGGTGGAGAGATAACAGTGCCATTTTTAGAATTTATTGAGAAGGAGAGGGGTGTGGGTTTACATTTTTTAGGAGTAAATAGGAGCAATTTAGTCTTGTTCAGGTTTAGAATAAGTTAGATGTTGGTAATCCAGCTTTCCACAGAGCCGAAGTATTCTTGGGTGAGTTTTGTAAGGTGTTGAGAGAAGGGGCAGAGCAGATAAGTGTTGAGTCATCTGCATACTGTATGAGTGAGGCATGTTGGGTGGAAGTATGGAGGTTGTTAGTAAAAACAGAGAAAAGAAGTGGGCCCAAGATTGAACCCTTTGGTACACCTATGGAAGTTATACTTGTGTAAAATGGGTCTACATCAAATGAACGAAAAATCTGGTCATCGAATGCATAATGATTGAAACATCACAGAAATCGAAATTGGTATTGTGGGGGGCTACACCACCCACACCCCACGCTAAATATATTCTAACTCTGAGATTGCACTACAGTGAGGAAAGGGCAAATACCCTAATCCTCACTGTACTGAGACCCCACAGTACCGTTTTCAATTTCCGTGAAGCTCCGATCTTTATGTATTCGATGACTGGATTTTTCGTTTATCTGATATAGACCCGTGTAAAACATGTGACAGCAATTTCCAGTATTCTCCATATGTCTGGGCTATGGGGTAGGGTTGCAAGAAGGAAGCCTTTTCTTATACAGAAAAACATCCAGATCCGGCTAAAATTTGCAAAACAATACATCAAGTCACCCAAAAGCATGTGGGAAAATGTGTTATGGTCTGATGAGACCAAGGCTGAACTTTTTGGCCACAATTTATATTTGGCTCAAAAACAACACTTCGCATCACCAAAAGAACACCATCCCCATGGTGAAGCATGGTGGTGGCAGTTTCATGCTTTGGGGTTGCTTTTTTTCAGCTAGAACTGAGGCTTTAGTCAAGGTGGAGGGAAGTATGAACAGTTCCAAATACCAGTCACTTTTGGCCCAAAACCTTCAGGCATCTGCTAGAAAGCTGAAGATGAAGAGAAATTTCACATTTCAACACAACAATGACCCCAAGCATACTTATAGATGAACAAAAGAATTGCTTCACCAGAAGAAAATTAAAGTTTTGGAATGGCCCAGACAGAGCCCAGACCTAAATCCAATAGGGTGACCTGAAGAGGGCTGTGCACAAGAGATGCCCTCACAATCTGACAGATTTGGAACACTTTTGCAAGGAAGAGTGGGCAAATATTGCCAAGTCAAGATGTGCCATGCTGATAGACTCCTACCCAAGAAGACTGAATGCTGTAATTAAATCAAAAGATGCTTCAACAAAGTATTAGTTTAAAGGTGTGCACACACAACAAAGTATTAGTTTAAGAGTGTGCACACTTATGCAACCAGCGTATTGTACATTTTTTATTTTTTATATTTTTCCCCTAACAGATTTGTGTGTTTTTCAATTGAATTCTCCATGTTATAGGTCACTTTAAAGGTGGGAAACGTTTTGAAGTGATTTATTGTGGTCTCATTTTTTTTATATCACAAAAACCTGTCATTTTAACAGCGGTGTGTACACTTTTTATATCCACTGTGTGTGTGTGTGTGTGTGTGTGTGTATATATATATAATGTATATATATTTTATTTATTTATTTATTTTTTTGTAGTATAATGCTCAAAAAAAATCTTAGGAAGCCTAGCCCTACATTCCCATTTTTTATCCCTTATATTTTGTATGTGGCAACCCAGAAGGCTGGGACATTTACTTATTTCCCTTATACATGAGAGACATGGGTGCTAAACTGGGGTTGAATTTATGGTTTCCTATCATCCAGTTGCCCAAGTTATGCTTCAGCAGAATTGAGACATACTTTGCTTTATGTGGAGTGGGACACAGTTCCACAGCAGTGGTATTCTCTGTGATATATACCTCTCCCTCCAGTGTGTCCTATTAATGTTGTAAAAGAGACTGAGATCTCTCAAGTGTTCAGACTCCTGTTGGACTTGGGAATGTGTAATGCATCAAAGAGAGGCTCAGTATGTGAGCCAGATGTCACCTCTTATTAGCCCATGTGGTACTTAACAGTAGGGTAGCCGTAACCCATAAAATTGTGAATTCTGACAGTAATCTGCTTATTTTTAATTTTTTTGTATCATTTTTATTGTCACCTTTCTGATATATAAAGAATGATCTATACTACTGCAGCACACTCTTTTTTAAGATATGCCAGTTATTATAAATAGTAAAGGAGATAATGTCATAATTAGAGTTATTTATTTGATGAGTGTATTGCAGTTGTAATGCTATACTATGATGGCATTTATTTGTTTATTTAATTTATGTATGTATGTATGTATTTATTTATTCAACTTAACTGAATTGATTTGAAGAGGAGTATTCCAAGTGTTATTGTCAAATATAGACTAAATGTAAACAAATGGAACACGTACATAAAATAGCATTCTGAGGATGGAATGGTTAAAACGGTAATGGATATCGAAGTATGAGAACTGTTGTAGTATGGGGTATGGGTAAATTACTAACATGTAGATGGATCCTAAAGAATTAATGTGGAATTGCAGTTCAAGAACGAATCCATAAAAGATTTTTTAGTGGGGATAATTATGATGTGTAGAAAGATGAGCAGCTGTGAATGGGATGCCAAATGCAAAATCTTGACTTTGGCTTCGTACATTATTCATTTACTGTTGATTAGTAGTCAAATATAAATACTCATTGACTGTTATATTTCTGCACTTGACTTGGTCCTGCATAAAAGCCATACAGTACTGAACAGACATGCTGCCTATATACCAGCCTCTTTTTCATGTCCAGCTTCACATCTGTAGCCACACTTCCTTAGATTTCGTAGATTTCATATATTCCAAAGCCACTTAGTCTTAAGATTGCTCATTCCTTGCCAGTTTCCTCCCTTACTCTTTCAGAAATAGAGCTTCCAGCCTGACTTGATAGCTCAGTGACTTTAGGCCTGTGATCTTTCTGGTTAGGAACCTTTGGAGTCTTTCTAATTGTTTGAGATGTTTAATGACATACATCCCAAAATGAGGCATTGTACTTGACAAATTGGTCATATCCAGTGTTGAGTATAAGGAAGTAATTGCCTCTTTTGATCTTGATGATAGAGTATAAGGAAGTAATTGCCTCTTTGATCTTGATGATAGTCCTTTCACAAGTAGCTGTGCCAAATAAAAGGATTTCCTGACGACTGTTGTAACATGATGGTCAAAAATCAGGGAGTTATCAACCCACATCCCAAGATCCTAGACTAAGTTTGCATTTGATGGTGCGTTGTCAATACCATACTATTAGGTGAGGAGCTGTATTGATACTACACATTTTAGCATTTAGCTTGAATGCATTTTAGTATACCAAGAGTTTAATAGGGAGAGTTCATTCTGGAAGGCTTGGGTGTCAGAGGGTGATTTAACAACAACTCCAAGTTTGCAGAGATCTTGGCTCTCTGCCTGGAGATCTGAGAAGTAAATGCCAAAAAGGAGAAGTCCCAGCACAGAACCCTGAGGGATGCCACTAGTCACTTTCATATTTTCGGATGCGGCAACTGTAAATCAAGCTGTGTGGGTTGTGTCTTTACATATGTTACCAGATACAATTGTACTTTCAAAGTAAATGCAGTAATCAGCAAGTAGATATGGAATTCATATGTTCTGGCTTATGTCCATGCTGTGCTGGAAAATGAGTGTCCTTCTAGCCCATACATCAGTTACCTGATAACTTAGTTTATGATTGGCTGAAGATTGACAGAGGTGCTGGCTGTCATCTTGAGAATGTACAAGTAGATTTAAGTGGGGTATGTATGTGATACCACAGGATACCAAGGAAGGACACAAACGTAAAGGTACAGGTCTTTTTCACACTCCACTGTAACAATGCTTAAGTGCACTGCAGGACCAACTTTAGAAAAGTAAGTTTGGTGGGCGGAGCCTAGATGGCCAACTGAGAGCAGTGAATTTTGCGAGCTCCATAAACTAGTATAATAATATAGGAAAATGTTATTATTTTCAAGTTTAAAACATCAGAAATCTATAGATCAACTACTAAACTACATGAATATCAATTTTGGTGGAGATATACAAAATTTTTCCTGTCAAGTAACTTGGAGATATATTGAGACACTGACAACTCAAGGAATTCTTATCCAGATGCTGCTTTGAAAAAAGAACTGCAGTTGATGAAATCTACCTTACAGGAACTATCTGTGAAGATGGATGGCTTTAAAAATGACTTAGAAATCCTCAAATTAAATTCTCAAAAACAGACTGATACTCTTAAAGAACTATTACAGCAACACCATACAAAAATAACGGGTCCCTATCAGCATCTCGAATATTGACAATATCCAATTTGATATTGTCGCATCCAGAATGCCGAAAGGGCAGAACATCAAATGGGTAAATGGAAATCTCCATAAGGGGAGATTTCCATTTACCTCAGTGTAGTGCGGTCACGGAGTTGGTATATTTAAGTAGTGGGGGGTGTGGGGAGCAGGGGGGGCTTGCCCCCCTGCCTACACCCTTTAGTTTTGTTTTTCTGGAGTTTTTTATTTTTTTATCGGCATTCGAAAATATAATAAGTTGATCATTTCATTTTGACATTTAGTGATTCGACATATGACATTTTTGAAATGCTGATATAGACCCAAAAATAACAAATATAGAGACTTCTCTAAATGGCATTGAAGGGAGACTCAAAGAGGAAGAATTCCAAAAAGAATTTCTACTTAAACAGAATACATGGCTGTTTAACAAAATAGATTACTTAGAAAACAGGGAAAGGAGAAACAACACGCTAAACTGTACTGCTGATCTAACCAGCATATCCTATAACTGAAAAGTTCATCTCTACTTGATTCCCAAGTAGACTATTCTCTATCTGTAAAGCCTAGCACTTACTCCTACAGTACTTGCACCTTGATAAAGCACTCTTATTATAGATAGTACCCCACCAGCCCAAAACCCACTTCCCCCGGAGTCCTTTGAAAGTTCTTTATCTACTACTTCTAGTATGTCGAGGGATCAGTTGCTAGTGTCCTCTCCAGCTCAACTGGTGAACCTGGGAATATTGAGGCAATGTTACAATTGCCTCATGTACACAGACAATCCTCTCCTTCTCCCACAAAACACAAATACATGCGAGAGATGCAACTATACGGCCAAACTGGAGGCTGAGCTCTCTCAACATAGGACTGGCAAGACCAGACAGGAGGAGAAGGAAACCACACACAATACATACCCAGTCACACATGGTACCATCACAACTTCAAATCATACACATACTCACACAAAGACATACTGGAGGCTCTGGTCAAAATTTACCAAAACAGCAGAGGCCACCAAAGCAGACACCCAAACAACTACCACCTCACGACCCAACACATGCAACACATAGACCACACAGTCAGAGTGTCAAACAGTCACAGCCCTTAAGGCCAAACAAAATGCCAGACACACTTGTCATTGGTGATTCCATAGTCAGACACACTGACGTCCGCTCACCAGACTGAGTAAGGAGAAGGTCACAGTAAGCTGCCTGTCGGGCGCTAGAATCCGCCACATAACGCAAGCACTCAGGTCTCTCAACAGCAGGTACAAGTACGACTCAGTCATTGTCCACGCTGGTGTCAACGACCTGAGACGCACCTCCTTGGACTACATGAAAAGGGACGCCGAGGAGCTCTCTGATTATGTAGCCCAGGCAGGTATGACCCTGACCTTGAGCAGTATCCTACCTTCACCTAGAATGATGCCACAATACAGTGATAAGATGATCAGCTTTAATAATTGGCTTAAATTCTGGTGTCATTCAAAGGGGATCCAATGTCTGTCTGCCTGGGATGACATGCTGGACAAGCCACGCTGCTCGCAAGGGACGGCTTGCACCTGTCACCCTGGGCTTCCGGATATTGGCAAAGGCTCTTGCCACCCCATAGTGCCTTTTAGGCAAGGCTCAAATTCTAAACCTACCACCCTAGAACACCAAAAGGAAAAAACTAAGGGTAATGCTGCTCAATGCCAGAAGTCTCAATCTCAAGATGCACGCACTCGAGGCCCTTCTCAATATGGAGAACATCGATGTCTGTGCTGTGACAGAAACCTGGTTCAAGGCTTCTGAGAGCACCCCAGCACTAACAGGTTTCACCTCATATCATGCTCCGCCCCAAAATCCGGACAACACCAAGAAAGGAGGGTGTCCATATTCATAAAGGACACCCACACCTCAAGGTTGGTGGCAACGCACGATGCATCGGAGACCATCCAGGTGCAATTAACCATAGGCAAGACTGCTCTGCAATTTGTAGCATGTTACAGGCCACCCTCTCAAACTCAGGAACCTCACATGGCCTTCCTGAAAACATTGGAGGGGATAAATGTATCTCCAAACACCATCATACTAGGTGACTTCAACTACCCTAATATAGACTGGGAACACTACTCAAGCCCGAACACTCTAACCCAAAGATTCCTGGAGTTCATAAACTCAAATGCCATGGAACAACTAGTCACCATCCCCACAAGAGGTGAAAACATACTTGATCTCATCATCACGAACATGGGATCAAAATGTTCAACACCGAAGTATACCCCTCACTGGTGAGATCAGATCATAAACTAATCTCGCTGGAGGTCCTCATCCCGCCCCACCTGAAACAAAAAGACCACAGTGAAAAACTTCTCAAAAGCCGATTTCACACTTCTAAAACTAGTGTGGTCTCCTTTAAGGCCCCTGAGCCAGTGGTAAACATTACTCAAACCGCTGAATCACTTACAAATGCCTTCTACCAGCACCTACAGGACTGCATGGATCAGGCAATCCCAAACAAAACTAAGACTCTCTGTACCAAAGGCAAGCGTCCAGTCTGGTGGACCCCAGCCATAAACAAGCTCTACAACAAAAGGAGGAAGCTACTACAAGATAGAGCAAAATCCTTGAAAGGTAAGACACCTTTGATCATTATAAGTAAAAACTAAGAGCTCTCATAAAATCATCCAAGGCAAATTTTGAGAGAAAATCGCCAAGGACTCTAAAGACAATCATAAGGCCTTCTTTAGCTATGTTAGAAACCTAGGAGGAAACTCCCAGATATGCTCAGAATTAGTTCAAAATGATGTGAAAATTACTGAACCTACACACATTGCTAACATACTGGCTGACAGGTTCAGTGCAAACTTCTCCCTCCCCCAAAGGAGAGATATCTATTCCAGAGGATTGTAGCCCCCAAACATCTCCAACGCCCAGGTGAGAACTGCCCTCACTAAGGCAAAAACACAGCATCCATGGGACCGGATGGTGTCCCCGGCTGTGTGCTTCATGAACTCAACGAGGAATTAAACCCACAGTTAGGCCAGCTGTTTAATCTTAGCCTCACCTCAGGATACGTACCCAAGGAGTGGCGCCTGGCGACTGTGGTCCCACTTCATAAGGCGGTGCCTCCACAGACCCTGGAAATTACCGCCCATTAGCTTGACAAGCCTTATCTGCAAAGCCATGGAGAGGATCATAATGGAACTCATAAATAAAGACATAGGAACTTGCAGACTTTGGATCCAACCCAGTTTGGCTTTGTCAAAGGCAGATCCTGCCTCTTAAACTTGGTTGACTTTTTTGAGACAGTGACCAAGGCCATTGATGAGGAAAGGCAGTCCATACAGCCTACCTCGACCTGGCAAAGGCCTTGACACAATACCCCACTCAGGTATCATCGAAAAACTCATCAGCTTGAATGTAAACCCATACATCACAAGATGGGTTGCAAACTGGCTAAGCGACAGAACCCACAGGGTCAGAGTTGCTGGAGCCATGTCAGACTCAAAGCCTGTCACAAGTGGTGTCCCACAGGGCTCAGTCCTGGGGCCACTCTTGTTCGGCATCTACTTTTCTGAAGTACAAGCAAACACAGGAGGGTTATGGCTGACAAAGTTTGCAGATGACTGCAAACTGGGCCATAGTCGAAAACACATCTGACACAGATATCCTCCAGAAGGGCGCCACAGAAACGGATAACTGGTCCCAGAGGCATGGCCTGAACTTAAACGCCAAAAACTGCATAGTCATACCCTTGGGAAAAACAAGGTTACCCCTAGCTACCATATAGGTGACAATCCACTGAGCACAGAAAAGTCATCAGGGATCTGGGGACCCAAGTTGACAGTAGTCTTCGTTTGACACTCATGTTGCTAAAGTAGTTAGGAAAACCTTCTATATCGCCCACCTGATCATGAAGGGATTCACATCTAGATCAAGGGAGGTCATCGTCCCCTGTACTCATCACTCATTAGACCTATGATTGAGTACAATGCCCGCTCGAATGTATCTGACCAGACACCTGATGCAGCTTGAAAGGCCCCAAAAGTTCCTCACCAAAAGGATAAAGGGTCTCAAAAATATGTCTTATGCTGCCCGACTGAAAGAACTCCAGCTTTATTCAGTCTCATACCGCTTGCTCAGAGGTGACCTGTGCCTGACATATAAGGCCATGTCAAACCCAGATTTGATGAATATGCTTCACCTCAAAAATCTAGATCCCTCAGAACCACAAGGGCGGAGACTTAAACCTTGACACGGTTATAAATAGAACGTGCTGGAGGGACAGATTCATCACCCAGAGACTCCCTATGCTGTGGAACAAAATCCTGGTACATGTGAGGCAGAGCACCTCGCTGGCCTTGTTCAAGAGGAATCTTGACCAATGGATGGGAGATCGCAGATATACCCCAGGGATTACTTCAGTGTCACTGCTTGACAGAGGCACAGAAAAATGATAGGCATAGTTTTTATTCAAACTAAAGGGGTGGCGAAAGCCACATAACTATGGGCTAGGCTTATAAATGCCCTTGGGCAGATAGCCTAGTATGAACCTATGAACCTATGAACCTATGAACATAAGGATCTGCCTGAAAACACTGAAGGAGAAGACATTATTTCATTCTTAACAAACTGGATTCCTAAATTTTTAAACTTGAAAGAGGGACTTTCATTTGGAATTGAAAGGCCACATAGAACACTGAGGAAACCTGCTTCTAACTCAACAAATACTCCACCTAGATCCATAGTTATAAAATTTCTTTAATTTCTGGACAAGGAACTAATATTAAAATCTGCTTGGAGAAAATCACCCTTAAAATACAATTAAAGCCTGATAAGTTTTGGCAGTGATTATTCTTCCAGAATGCTAGAACAAAGGAAAAAAGTCTGGCCAATAATAAAACTGTTGAAACAAAACAACATTAAAGCACAGCTGGCCTTTCCAGCCAAGATAAAAATACTTTTGCCAATGAGATGAGAACATTTAATGACTTAGAAGAAGCTACTGTATTCATCAAAAACAACATAGTGTCTATCCCAGAATAAATGGAACGGATGGCCCCTACTCTTAAAAGAATAAAAGAAACAAGTCCTTGGACTGATGCTAGAAAGAAGAAACAAAAAAAACTGATTCCAAGATAGCTGTCACAAAATAATAACTCTTACAACTACATCTCTCAAAGTATCAACTGATATGGTACATTACTTATCTGTTTTTATTTTAAAAAAGGAGGGTTTCTTAAACAACTGAGAAAAAGTAATGATTTATTCAGAATGTTCAAAGAGTCCAATAATTCTTCACAAACAAAGGTAGGTCAAGACGGGTTACTATTAACATTATATATAAGCCAAACAAAGCAACATATAATAGAAACATAGAAGTTTCTATTCCCCTACTTGAACTCAATTAATATTTTACTTGAACTCAATGAATACTTATCTTGTTCATTTTTCATTGTTTTTACTTATAATAATTTAAGTAATTGATTAACTAATTCAACAAGGTACCATTCACCAGAGTTCAGACTCAAATGTAACAAATTAACATCATATATAATAGCAGTAACAGTGGAGTGTTTTGAAAAAAAATGCTGTCATGGAGACTAATGCCTTCTTCAGTTAAAGTATGATTTAGAAATGTCATGTATATCCTGGTTGAATAATAGTAGCAAGGTCTTAGTACAAATGTCATCTAAATATAGTTAATATCAGTTATGGCAGGTATCACAGCTATGAGTGCTATTTGATCAATCCTGATATGGTGTGTGTGGATGCAGCTGTGTCTGGCAGCTAGTACAAATGTCATTATTATTCTGTCTAAACATAGTTAATATCAATTATGGCAGGTGTCATATCTTCGAGTTCTGTTTGATTAAGCCTGACATGGTGTGAGTGGATGCAGCTGTGTCTGGCAGCTGTTAAATATTGCAGTTTTCGTCTCCGGGAAGCTGTGGGTTGCAGCTTGTGATCGAGGTTTACTGATGCTTGTGTATTAGGAAGAGACATTTGGTGGTTTAGCCTGGATTCAGGGGAAGAGGGTGGATGGAGCTGTGATTTGGGATATTTTGGCAGAGAATAGTTTGTTTATACATCTGCTGGGTGAAAAATGGGAAGGCTGGAGGAATGTGTTGTCTCTTGTAGCAGCTTGTTGGAAGTTTTTTTTTTTTTTAATCTGTTTGCTCTCCGTTCTTTTCCTGGCTGCTGCCTCACTGAAAGGGAGGGAATTTAGGCTTGAAGTTGCAGTGAAGTGAAACTTTGCTTCAGGTGCATTGCGAGCCTCTGGTATGCAGTACACAGACACACTAACAGAAACAAATGCTCTCAGGTTGCTATGGCAATGGAGACAAAGTGACGATAATGCTTAGCGGCTCTGAGGAGCCTCCGAGATGATTCTATATATATAAAATAAAAGGGCTGTTTTAAACCACATTTGCACATATTGATGGTCTCCCAACACTTCGTGTAGCTCAATAAGTTGATTCATGATAAAAAAAAATAAAATAATAAGCAGAATTTTATATTTAAAATGTATTTTGGCACAGACACATTAAGGACTTACATAAGAGTGGAAGTCTGACTTGTGAAAGTCTAAGAGCACTTTGTCTTGTGCAAAACCCTTTGCAGTGGTCTGGGAGGTGAGCTTGCTCAGACGTGTTGGGCATATGGGGATAGCTGATTCTAGGGGTGTTTGGGGTTGCTGGGAAGTGATATTGAGTCATCAGATTTCCTTTGTGGAAATATCTGTGGGAATGGAAGGTGTGTTGAGTGGTACACTGACAGAGTGGCCACTGCACGGAACAGGCTGGTAAAATGGAATAGGACAAATATTGGTTTGGATATTTTAAGAACAGCCTGGAAATATACAACATGAAATAGTGAATGGTATTCTGGCAAAACTGGATAGGTATTGTTGCCCGTGCTTGAAGTACTGATATGTGTGTATGTATGTATGGAAATATACTTATAACAAATAACAAAGTAGAAGGGTCTCATAATTTAAAGTCTATAGATTGTATAAACATGCTTGGAAGGAGCTAATAATAAGAATAAGCATTACAGCTTGTGCTGTCTCAAATAACTAAGCAACAGCCAAAAAAAAAAAAAAAACACACACAATAATTATCTTATGTATGGTTTTAGTAAATCTAGACATAAAATATGTAATCGTCATATAAGATGAATCAGTCTGCTGAATTTAGATATTAAAGACAGGATTTAATAACAACTTGTCATAAATGACATACACTACACTGAACATCAAGGGGAGGCATGATGATTTTCTTATATAAGTAAACATGCATAACAAGTCATGTAATTACTTTACCTTGAACTGTAGTTTTTGTAACCCATCTTGACCATATCTAATACTTAAGAGGTTACCAAGGTAACTAATGTTTATACATGACATCAAACTGACAAAGTTGTTCAAGAGAAATAATAGAAGCCTGAACTTGAAATGTCACAGAATGTAACAGTCATATTCTGAACAAATAGTACTAAATTGACAATAGACAGTTTAATAACACGGGCTTGTGTATAATAACACTACTGTTTTAACTTGTCATAAATGACATACACTATATTGAACATCAAGGGGAAGCATGATGATTTTCTCATATAAGTAAATGTGCATAACAAGTCATATAATTGCTTTAACCTGAATTGTGGTTTTGTAACCCATCTTGACCATACATAATACTTAAGCTGCTACCAAGGAAACTAATGTTTTATACATGACATTAAGCTGACAAAGTTGTTCAAGGGAAACAATAGAAGCCTGAAATAGGAATATCACAGCATGTAACAATCACATTCTGAACAGATAGTATTAAATTGACAGTAATCATTCAGTTTAACCTTTGCTGATTATACAAAATAGAATGTTGCCATTTAAATCTAAAAACTTTCAGTATATGCCATGAAATGGCAATTTATGAATATGGAAAGGGAACTTGTAATCATTAATCATAATAAGTAAATTTGTTGTTTTTAACCTATAATTTCACTCATTTTATAATAAGAAATGACAGATATGAAAATCCTTATGTGTAGGAAATGGGGGGGATGAGGGATGCACTAATAATTAAAATGCACTAACTTTCATCAGTGTTCACATAAAACAAACATGATGCTTTAAGTTAGCAACAAACAAAGTGATTACTTAAATGCTGGCAAACAATGAAATATAACTTATGATATATCCAGTAAAATACACTGTATTAGAAACATTAGGTTTAAATATTATTACCATCTATTTATATCAAGTAATATCTTTTGAAAGACTTCATCAATAAGGGTGAATATGTTAAATAATTGTGTGCTATAATCTTTTACTGAGGTTTTATATATGTTACATCCTACTTTACTATGATTGAATTGATTGCCATCTATCTTTCATGTAAAGATTAATTGCTTATACAATAAGTAGACATTTATATTGTATTAGAACTCTGTCTAATCTACAATAGTACTATATCTGTTCAAAATAATATAAACATTGTTTATTCCTATTACAAATATTCTCCATATGATAATTCAATTTATGATGCTCAAATGTTCTGGATTATCAAGGTATGAGTGATAATCTGATGGATTTAGGTTTATCCATCAGATTAGGAATGATTTTCATTCCATGGCTAGTACGGATCTTAGTTTTGTTAACATTTATTAATTTAAATTTATTTCACAAAAACATTTTTAGTATGCCTGACCAAAACATTACTTTATTGTGAAACACTCAAAGTATAAAACTGATAATTTCCTTTAAAAGCTCAAACATATGCTTTATAGTTATCAGAGAAAAATGTTTAATAGTCACAATAAAACAAAAAATACATAGGGCCAGATTCAGGAAGCCTCCGTGTAAGAGTTATAACTCTTACACGGAGGCTGCAGTTAAACTGTGTGATGTCAGCATGTCATGCATATGCATGAGGTGCATGAGGCATGCTGAATCACACTAGTAACTCTTACACGGTCCGTGTAAGAGAGTAGGGGGCGTGTCTGTAGGCTAAGCTCTGCAAGTGGACACGCCCCCGGAAAACTAGAATGGCTGAAAGTAAACAGCCACGAGAAAGGCCATGAAAATGTGAATAAACACACTATACAACACATGCCCCGACTGGCCATCAGTGTATAAAGTGAAGAGATGTCATAAAAGTAAATGAAAACCTTTTTTTTTTTGTTAAACCCGTAAATGTTTGCTACTGTGTGCTCGGGTGTGCTACTAGCGCAATCACAGTTAGCAGTCAGTGGAAAAGGATATAAGAACTAAATATGCAAAGTAAGCCAAGAAATAATAGCTTAGTGGTAGAGTACCCGCCCTATGAGTAGGCAGGCAGGGTTCGAGCCCCTACAACAACCTTTTTTTTTTTTTGTAAATAAGCACTAAAAAGCCCCCAGACAGTATTGTACAAATGTAAATGTATTCCCTTTTGTAAAATGGAATGAAATAGAGCATATATTTTGAAGTAACATAAGAATAAAAATAGTCAGAAATGTACTGATAGCTAAGCTGCCGTGAGACAGAGTGCCCGTAGCTGAGTAGTGTTTAAAAAGCTGCAAACTGCGTGCCCGTTGCCAAGCAGCGGGTAAACAGGCTGAAACTGTGTGCAATTAGCTGAACATGTGTGTCACTAGCCAATTAAGATTTATCCCAGCGCACACCGTTTGGCGCCCGCTCCCCAAGCTAACTGCCAGTGCGCATGCGTTACCTCAGCATAAGCAGCGCAGAACAGGTTTAAAGTGCTTAAAAGTGCTTTTGGCATGTTTGATTGACAGGTCTTCAACTCATTTCTGTCAGGAAAAGCAAAAAGCAGTTGCCAGATTCGAACACAGGATACCATGCACTAGAGTCAAGGAACTAAACCACCAAGCCATGACAGCAATACCTAGAAAAGCAGAAATAGCATATATATGGGATAAAACCCAGAATGGAGCATGAGAAAGCATTTTCAGTGAAGTAGATACAATTCCAAAGCGGCCAATCAGAGAAATGTGCGGAAAAGCGGCATATATAAGCCCCATAGGCGGGAATACACAGCATAACTGATTGTAGAACAGACTTGCAGTCAGCATGAGTGGAGTAGGTGAGGGCGTTGCTTTCGAGCACAGCGTTGGGCGTTGAGGAGTCCAGATACATGGTCTGGCTCCTTGTCCATAATCACGAGGCCCAACTCATGCAGGGCCAGGTCTCATGGGGAGTATATAGGGCTGAGGCGTGGGACCAGTTGGCTCGTGAGCTGACCAGTGCTACTGGCATTCCACGCACTGGTGAGCAGGTCCGTCACCACCATGCGGACCTGAAGAGGCATAAGCAGGACCAATTGAACCGTTGGATCCAGGAGGCCCGGCAAATGCCCAACGCCCCACTACTGAGTAAGTCACATTTTACCCATGTATGTAAGGATTTCAACCAGCTGATACCATGGAGATGTGTAGTCAATATTATTTCCTTTGTATTACAGCTGTTGGTGTCCGCTCTGCGATTGTTGAGATGCAAGCCAGAGGGCTGGTGCGGCTGCACCATGCAGGTTAGTAACCCCACCCAGTACTTGTAAATAAATATTATTATGTACCATGTATCAGAACAGTGCAGTGTATTGATTAAAAGTAATATAATGTGCAAGCAGGAATTGAGCGTCTGCAGGTATGGCTGCAACAAGTTCATCAGTATGCAAGTGTAACTGGAAATATAATTGATAGAATTAAACAGTGCTGTAATACAGATGTCCCATCATTAATTAAATATACTGTAACCTGCAGTATAGTCTCAAGAGTACAGCTTCAGAATCTGAGGTAGTCACATGTGAGATATATCCCTGTTGAAATGCTGAATCATGACAGAAGTGAGGCTGTTGGAAAGTGTTTGAATCACCACAGGTCTAATATGTGAACAAAGCCTAGAAGTACCAACCTGAACTGTGAAGTTGCAGAATGTATGAGAGTGACAGAAATGCTCATGTATGAATAAATAAAGTAGTAATAACCCCTGAATATATAAGCCTCAGTGTGTTTTACAGAACTAAATGCATGTGGGAAGTACAAATTAACATCCCAAACTGATTTCAGTGTGTCTGAATCTGAATGTCTAGCTCAAAATCTGTATATGGTGATAACAGTAAACAATTTGCAGATAGAATGAATGATTATCTGACAGACTAAACAGCCATAGTTGTCCCCTGTCCTGTCATCAAAGTGTAGCAGGATGATGTATCTGATCAAATTCAAAATAAGTAGGATAGTGATGTATGTGTAACAGGTGTAGCATGACAGTCAAATAAAGATTATTTTGAAACATCAGCCTCAACTTAATTGTGTATCTATGATAAATGTGAATTAATGTTTAACATATGAATGTGTCATCACTTTCTATCCCCACCCAACCCTGTAATTCCATATAACAACATCCACTAAATAATGGTATGTGAACATTTCATTAATCATGGACATTTGTCCGTTCCAAACATATATGCATGTCTGTTCGTGCATGTGCCCTGTTCATACCTGCAAATCGATGGCCTGTTGCCATTAATCAACCCTGCATGTCGTTTGACTGTGTTTTGCTGTTCAAATAATGCATGTGATATTGATATGCCCTTGTTCAATGGTGTCCATATCTGGGTGTTTGTTTGATGGGAATACCAATGCATGCTGTTACAACTAATCTGAATGGAATAAAATGCCACTAACCCAAACTAACATAACTACTCACAAACCTAGAGCGGCTTGGGAAGGCAGGTCCCAGCGGACCCACCTCTCCCACCTCAGCTGGTGACTGCACCTGGCACTAGTGCCCAGGCGGACCCCCTCCGGTGGCCCTGTGCCACCTTGGTGGAAGCTGCAGGGGATGGGGCCCGTCCCCTCTGCAAGTGTGGCGGAGGGTTCGTCCACTCACCCTCCAGCGGTGTCCGGTCTGTGGTGCGTAGGGAGATCCAAGACACTGTTCTTGGACCCCTCGCCAGCTCGAGGCTCGTGTGGCACAGCTAACGGCCCGGCCGTTGCCCGCCTACACAGCCCCAGCACAGCCCGTCCTGGGCTGTGAAGGAACAGTGGCAACTGCCTATGGGTGGGGATATCAGTTCCACTGTTGCCATCTGTGGGCTCGTGCATCTCGGATATCCCAACCTCCGTCCCGTCAATTGTGTAACCCCCCGTGTGTCATACACCGTCCCTGTATGCGTCTTGTCTGTCTTGTCTGTTAACCTACCCAACCTACCTCCCCAGCTTTACCAACTTCCTTCACCTGTCATACCACTCTCACCTGTAAAAAAAAAAAAAAAAAAGGGCACTCTGTCCCACAAAAAAATTACGCCCCATACATAGCTGTCCATGTCGCAGACATGTCCGCTGGACATCTAAACTGTTAATTACAATTGGCTGTACAACAAATATTAATGTTGTCCTGACACCTCTCTCAGAGGTGGAAGGTTTCAAATGTCTCACCAAAATACATAGAAATATACAGCTGTTGCTGCAAAAGACATGGGCATCTATGGGCCTTACCTACACCCTTCCTGCAAATCCCACGCTTCTTTCCCTACTGTCTTACCCTCTTTGTGACCCCTTTTCACCACTTTCCTGTCACCCCTTTTCTTTTCTTTCAAAGAAAATAAGCGGGTGTCTTGTGTTAGCGGAGCTCACCGCCAGTCGCATGTCGTGAGCTCAGCAAGCAAGCAGACCTGGTTTAAAGTGCTTAAAAGTGCCTTTATGGCACTTTGATTGACAGGTCCTGTACTCAGTTCGAAAGTTTGCTAAGAAAAATAAATTCCCACTGTCAGTCTCGAACCCAGGACTTTGGTAACATTAGTCCATATGACCTACCACTAAGCCATGCCTGCTTTACAAGAACACACTGCTAAAATAAATATAACATGTAATAGTAGGAATCAGTATAAAGGTAATATAGGAGATGTACTATCCAAAGCATGTTTGGTAGAGTTTTAATGGCCAAATTACTGGATTCCCATACTAGTTCAGTGTGAGCAGAAACAGCACTGCTACCTGTTAGCTTGTACATAATAATGTAAGGTAATGTACATATGTGAAGGTATGTATATCTACACATACATATATATAAATATATATTAATACATATGAAATATAATCGTAGGTCTCAGTAGCCATACACACTCACTACAGGAAAAAGTTAACATAATTGCTGCAACCTGAATCTGCAACACAGCCTGACCCCTGTGTGACCTACTTACCCTTCTAACTGCTTACAGGTGGCCTCAACACTTTGATTGACAGGTCCTGTACTCAGTTTGAAAGTTTGCAAAGTAAAAAATTCCCACTGTCAGTCTTGAAACCAGGACCTAGGTGACATTAGTCTGTTTGCCCTACCACTAAGCCATGCCTGCTTTGGAAGAGCACACTGCTAAAATAAATATAACATGTAATAGTAGGAATCAGTATAAAGGCAATATAGGAGATGTACTATCCAAAGCATGTTTGGTAGAGTTTTAATGGCCAAATTACTGGATTCCCATACTAGTTCAGTGTGAGCAGAAACAGCCCTGCTACCTGTTAGCTTGTACATAATAATGTAAGGTAATGTACATATGTGAAGGTATGTATATCAACACATACATATATATAAATATATATTAATACATATGAAATATAATCGTAGGTCTCAGTAGCCATACACACTCACTACAGGAAACAGTGAAGATATATGCAGCAACCAGAATCTGCAACACAGCCTGGCTCCTGTGAGACCTACTAAGCCCTTTAACTGCTTAAAGGTGCCTCTAGCACTGTGATTGATAGGCCCTATACTCAACTCAAAAGCAGAATATGAGCATACTAGTAGGCCCTACCACAAGACCATTGTAACACTAGTCTGTATGACCTACCACTAAGCCATGACTCTCATACAGGAATATAGTGCTAAATAAGTGGAACATGTAATAGTAGGAATGAAGATAAAGGCAATATAGTATGTCTACTACCCAAAGCATGTCAGGCAGACTTTTATAGTCCCAATTACTGGATTCCCATACTAGAGTAGTGTTAATGGAAACAGCCCTGCTAATTGTTAGCTTGTACCCAATAATGTCAGCTAATGTACATATATGAAAGTATGTATATGTACACAGATATATATATATATATATTCATATAGCAATACATATGACATACAGTTGTAGGTGTCAGTATGCATACACACTCACTACAGGGAACAGGCAAGATAAATGCACCTGAATCTACAACACAGCATGAAGCATGGGAGATGTACTAACCTTCACACTCACAGAACACTGTCAACAGCATACCAGCATGGTCCACGCCCTACAATCTGAAAGGGCAACGCCTATCTCACATACCCTTTTATAGCAGTGTCCTGAAATCACAGTGAGACATGCAATTAGTACACACCCAGCTGCTTGCAATTAGCAAATGCTGCCTTACAATTGGTGCAGAGGCCATCACATGGATCTATGCAGATACCTACAAAAGTATTCAGTACCCACACTCCACTCATGCAATACAGTCATTGCACTAACCGAATGAGAAAGAGAGAGAGAGAGAGACAGAGAGAAAACAAAATATACTGACAGCCAGCAGCAAAACAGCAGCAGCAGCAGCAGCAGCAACAGCAGCAAAATACAAGCAGCACGACTGACTCACCAAAAGCTGCCACAAACACAGGTAATGCAAAGTAGCAGGTTAATCCTGTGTATACTGTGACACCTCAAATGTATCACAGTTCACTATCAATAGGTATGTCCATGAGATAGGTTGTGTGTAGATAGTCATGAAATATAAACATATGTAATATTGTTGTACATGTGGGCCATAACTAACACTTCCATAGCTTAGAACACAAGGCCAGTTGTGCATATGATGCAGTAGTTCCCAGGGTCAGTAGAGGTTCCTCCTCATTGGTGTGGGACCACTGTGTATGTATGGCACTGTTCAGGTACATATCCTGTAGTATGGCCATGGATTAATATCAGTCTGTCATGTGGTGCTATGTCCTCCAGGGGTGAATGTAACACACATCCAGGGATACCATTCCGTAACAGTGATGATATGTGTTCTGCAATGATGAGGGTGGCTCTCACCTGGACATGTGAGAGGATAGGGAGGTTACAGTCATCTGGGATAACTAATAACACGTGTGTAGGACAATGGGGGGGGGGGTACCTGCACCTAAACTGTCTGCAAAATTGTTGGCAATATCTGTGAATTTGGTGAATGTGAAGCATCTTAACACTGCAGACAACAGATGCCTTGCCGTCATGTGAATCTACCCTGTACTGCTGCCCCTCACAAACACACATACACACACATGTCAATTGGTGTTACCAGTGGCCGGCTTGGGCATATCTAACCCACACCCTGTGCATATGATGACACTGTGCCACCTCCTGCATACTACAACATCGGTGCAGGTAAAGGTAAACACGTTGCTGATGCACAGGGTGACTACATAGATGTGTATAAGTAGTAACATGTTGGTAACTGTTGTGTGTTGCAGTATAAATGTGTGTATATCCCATCAGTCCTGCTGCAGTAACTGTATGAATGTCCTCAATTGTTATCTGCACCCATACTACTTAACAAAGTGTACCTGCTGCACACCATCACATGCTAACATTGACTATGGCAATGTGCATCTTGTGCTGTTATGTAGATTCAGCTACATGTATCTGTTCTGTCACACATGCATTTATACACACCCTGCTACCCACACACATGCACACGCTCACCTGCCATTCCCATTATTTATCACCCTACATGAGTAGCTGTTGATACATGACAGGTACACATTTCAGAAGTGCACTATGTTGTTTACTACTGGCATCCCTTCTCTACCTGTACTCACAGGGTGCAGGCAACCTCATCAGTTGGAAGATGTAATGTGCATCAGGTACTGTAGTACCCTGATTGCCACAGCAAACATGCTTCCCATACGAGAATGCACACACAGCCACATCCCACATCCACACACTTGCCACATTCAGGCTTCACAACACTATCTAGGTGTATTCGGTACATGTGCATGTTCAAGTAGCATGTAACACTATACTGAGTACTGGCACTTAGTTGTCTGTAGTCATGTTGTCTGTATAGAATAAAGAAATGTTTTATTATCCTACTCCGTTTTGTGGACATTACTTGAACAAGTGTTACCTTACATGTGTTATCAGTACCAACACCTTCTGTTTTGTAGTTTTGTTTGTATAGGGTGCTATCAACATCACTGCTTGTTAAGGGTAATGACCACCCTGCAGTGCATAGCCCCATGTGGCAAAAGCCACATCCCACCCCATCATTGTGCACACACACTAACCCCACCAACAGTAAAACACATACTTTCCATTTGCAAGGTTCAAACCCACACCTAACTGTGCAATGACAGTAGAAACAGACACATTAGCAGAGTGTGCTATTTGCAGTAGTTGGAGAAACCTTTACTAATGCTGTACTTAGAGGGTGCTGACATCATCTGTGTGTAGGAGGAGGGATGTGCACCCTGTAGTGTGTTCTCCCAGTTGGCAAAAGGCAGTTAACCCTCCCAGCATAGTGCACACACATAAACCACACTCATACATTCCCTTTGCAGGATTCAAACCCCCACCTAACTACGTTATGACACTGAAGAAAGACACATTAGCAGAGCACGCTATGCAAATTACTGGAGGACTTTACTACAGGTGATATAGTTATACAGTCCTGACATCATCACTATTTCAAAAGGGGGATCTGCATCCTGTACGATACTGTCACGGTTGCTAATAGGGACATTTTCCACACACACACATCAATGTGTTGGAGGTTTGCATATGTGGGGGATCCAGAACACCAGTGTGATTAGTATATGGTTTGATTGCAACAATGAGGATATACTCCCAGTGGTGATTAGTTTTTACTCATGTTTGTAAAGATCAGCTGTAGTATATCTGCCCCTCTTGTGGGAAGGTTGGTTACCTGTTCCATAGCCAAAGAATGTCTGATCAATGGGAATCTTAGAGCTTGGGTATTGTGGCCTGTGTAATGTACACAGTCTGTTGGGTAGCTGGCATCACCCAGTATGATGGTGTCTGCAGAGTAATCTAAACTCTCCTGTGTCAGCATGAAGGCTGTGTGGGAGACCTGAGTTTGAGAGGGTGCTGTAAGAGCTCCTCTGTGTCTCTTTCCATGTGGTCCAGGGAGTGCGTCCCAACAGGTAGCTGACTGTGACCCTCCCCTTGCTCTGTCTGGAGGCGGCACGTCTGTCAACAGCTCATGTCAAGCAACTGCACACCCCTCATAAATGATGTGGAAACCTTCAAAGGCCCTAGGCCTGTTGAAAATATGGACCAGACTGCAGATACCTGTATAGAGGCATTCTGTGGACACATTCAGGAATGCATGGATCATGAAGCCACATATGAGCATGACCCAATTCTCCAAAGGCAGATGTCCTGGGCGGACACCAGCCATAAACACACTATACAATAGAAGGATGGCGCCACTACATGATACAACAACCTCCCAAAATGTGAAGGCACCACTGAGGAGTATTGGAAGACAACTACAGGCACCCATATGATTGTCTAAGGCCATCTTTGAGAGAGGATTCCACAAGCCACTGAGGATAATCACAAGGCTGCCTGTAGTTATGTTAGTAACCTGGGTGGTACTACCCAGATATGCTCAGAGGTAATACAATATGTCACACAAAATATAAAACACACAGACATTGCCATCATCCTAGTGGACAGGTTCAATGCTGCCTTCTCACCCCACCACACCAAAGGGAACATATGTCTCGCATCACAGTGCTTCCCCCCCTGACATCACAGATGCTCAGGTAAGAGATGCCCTTCCCAAAGCAGTAAACACTGCATCAATGGGACCAGACAGTGTCCCAGGCTGTGTCCTACATGAACCACAAGAAGAGCTACACCCAGACATAACACCACTGTTCAATCCCAGCCTTAATACATGATATGTGGCCAGAGAGTGGCATACAGCAACAGTGGTCCCTCAACATGCAGGTGGTGCCGTCACGGATCCTGGACACTACTGCCCCATATGTCTGACTAGCTTTGTCTGCAAAGCTATGGCAAGAATCATCAAGAACCTCACATATCTAGATATTGTGGACCTACAGACATGTCACCATACACAGTTTGGCTTTGTCAATGGCAAATCCTGCCTATCAAACCTGTTTGCTTTGTTTGAAACAGTCACCAAGGCCACTGTCAAGGGGTAGGAGGTCCACACAGCCTACCTGGACCTTGCATAAGCCTTGGCTACAATACCCCACTTGTGCATTCTAGGAAGCTCACCAGTGTACATATTAACCCCTATGTCACTATGGGTATTGCACAGTGGCTCAAGGGCAGAACACACATGGTAGAATTGCTGGAGCCATGTCAGCCTCCAACCTGGTACAAGTGGTGTCCCACAAGGCAAAGCCCTAGGGGCTGTCATGTTCATTATATATTTGTCATAGGTACAGGCCAACATGGAAGTACTGTGGCTCAGCAAGTCACAGGTGACTGCAGACTCAACACCATAATCAACTCAACAGCTAACACACGCATCCTCCAAAGGGACTCTTGCAAACACATGACTTGTGCCACAGCCATGGCCTCAACGTGAATGACAGAAAGAGTCTAGTCATCCCCTTTGTCAAACACTAAATGACCACAATGTACCACATATGTCTTAATCCAGTAAGTGCAGACCAAGGAATTATGGACCTTGGGGTACACAGGTTGATAGCATTCTACCATTTGACAACAACATGGAGAAAGTGGTTAGGTAAGCATGTGATATGGGCCACATCATCATGGGATCCACATGTAGGCCAGGGGAGGACATTGTGCCCCTTTACTCATCCCTCATCATGCCCATAATTGACTATGATGAACCTGTCGGCATGCACCTTACCAGACACCTGCAGCAACTGGGGCTAACACATATCTACCTCGACAAGGGGATCAAAGTGCTCAAACAGATGCCACATACTGACTGGTTAAAGTAGCAGCAGCTGTACTCAGTGACATACTGCCTCTTCATAGGCAATCTGTGCCTGACATAGAAGGCCAGGTCATACCCTCATGTAATGGCCATGCTGCATCCCAGAATATCCAGATCCCACCAGGATACACACTGGAAATACTTGAACTTCAGGAGTGATATACATAGGACATGGTGGAGGGGCACATTCACAACTCAGAGGCACCCTTCATTCCTGATTATTATCCCAATAGAGGTTAGGTGGACTGACTCAGTGACTATCTTCAAGAGCGATAGTAATGACTGGATGTGACATTGTAGGGTTACGCTGGGTATCACTTATGTGTCACTGTGAGAAAGAGGCACAGTATACTAACCTTGGAAAAGGGCATAGCAAGACACATTCACAATGCATGTTGAAAGGCACGCACATTCTGGCTAGGTGGATACATGCCCTGGGCAGATATCCCTGTCTGAACCTATGGACCTATGTCTCTTTTCACCATTGGCCCTATGTGCTGTCAATCACCAATGTAATCTCAATACTCCGGTAGCATGTGCAAGGTCAGTTGTCAGTCACCTCTATGGCACAGTTGTGGAATATGTGTGTCATGTAGTAATGTCACAGCTGCCACATGTACACAGTCAACCCTATCCCTACCCATTGATGTACACCACATGTATGAGATGGAAACACATGGCCAAACTGTAACAGCAACATACAAGTCAGTCTGATGCATGGACACATATGACTCAGTCATTGTCCATGCCACCACAGCTGATGTGGCATGTCGCTCACTGGGATACGTGATAGGGAACATGGAAGGGATCACTGAGCAAGTGACACAGGCTGGTAGACCCCTGACCTTGGTTGGCATCAGACCCTCACCAGGGATTCCGACAAATTACTGAATGCTAATGAATAAGTGTATCTACAACACCATAGCTGAATGGTTCTTAGCATGCAGTCACTGCATTGCTATGGAATACTGTCTTACCACTCCCACAAAAGGTGAGAACATGCAGCTCCTGTACATTAACAACATGTAGACTTTATGCCCCAGACCAGGTGTGCATCCCTCACTACTAGGCTGATAGCATCTACATCTCACACTGTATATACACATCCCATATGCAGCATCTGCACAGAAGACCACGGTCATAATGTTACCCTGTGCATATACCATGTATTCACATGTGGTAGGCATCACACATGGTAAATATTGAAAGTCTCAGGTACATATGTGTATTTGGCACACACATACATCATGTGTTCATTGCCATAACCGGTGTAATCAATGTCATGCATTATTGTGAGGGACAACCCACACACATGGGCATTCTGTGTGTGCACAACACACATGGCATGTCTGTAATCAAAAGCCATACATAATTGTGATATCGTTTAGAAATGGGTATGTGCATCCTGTAGTGTGTTTTCCCAGTTACCAAAAGGGATGTTTCTTTCATACATACTTACCCCCCTTCACACACACTTGCCACCTGCTGGATTCAAACCCCTACCTAACTATGTTATGACACTAGAAACGAATGCATTAGCACAGCGCGCTATTCGCATTACTGGGGAATGTCCTCTCCCCTGATATACTTGTAGGGTGCTGACATCATCAGAGTTTAGAAAGTGGAATGATCATCCTGTGGTGTGTTTTCCCAGTTGCCAAAAGGGATGTTTTTCATACACACTTACCCCCCTTCACACACACTTGCCACCTGCTGGATTCAAACCCCTACCTAACTATGTTATGACACTAGAAACGGACGCTTTAGCACAGCACGCTATTCGCATTACTGGGGAATGTCCTTTCCCCTGATATACTAGTAGGGTGCTGACATCATCAGAGTTTAGAAAGTGGAATGATCATCCTGTGGTGTGTTTTCTCAGTTGCCAGAAGGGATGTTTTTCATACACACTTACCCCTTCACACACACTTGCCACCTGCTGGATTCAAACCCCTACCTAACTATGTTATGACACTAGAGACGGACGCATTAGCACAGCACGCTATTCGCCTTACTGGGGAATGTCCTTTCCCTGATATACTTGTAGGGTGCTGACATCATCAGAGTTTAGAAAGTGGAATGATCATCCTGTGGTGTGTTTTCCCAGTTGCCAAAAGGGATGTTTTTCATACACACTTACCCCCTTCACACACACTTGCCACCTGCTGGATTCAAACCCCTACCTAAGTTATGACACTAGAGACGGACGCATTAGCACAGCTATTCGCATTACTGGGGAATGTCCTTTCCCTGATATACTTGTAGGGTGCTGACATCATCAGAGTTTAGAAAGTGGAATGATCATCCTGTGGTGTGTTTTCCCAGTTGCCGAAAGGGATGTTTTTCATACACACTTACCCCCTTCACACACACTTGCCACCTGCTGGATTCAAACCCCTACCTAACTATGTTATGACACTAGAGACAGGCAGCATTAGCACAGCGCTATTCGCATTACTGGGGAATGTCCTTTCCCTGATATACTTGTAGGGTGCTGACATCATCAGAGTTTAGAAAGTGGAATGATCATCCTGTGGTGTGTTTTCCCAGTTGCCAAAGGGATGTTTCTTTCATACACACTTACACACACACTTACCCCATTCACACACACTTGCCACTAGCTGGATTCAAACCCCTACCTAATTATATTATAACACTAGAGACAGGCGCGTGCACATTAGCTATTCGCATTACTGGGGAAAGTTCTTTCCCTGATATACTAAGTATAGGTGCTGACATCATCAGAGTTTAGAAAGTGGAATGATCATCCGGTGGTGTGTTTTCCCACTTGGCAAAAGGGATGTTTCTTTCATCCACACTTACCCGCCTTCACACACACTTGCCACCTGCTGGATTCAAACCCTACCTAACTATGTTATGACACTAGAGATGGGCGCATTAGCAGTAGCTATTCGGATTACTGAGAGAATCCTTTCTCCAATATACTTATAGGGTGCTGACATCATCAGAGTCTAGAAAGTGGAATGATCATCCTGTGGTGTGTTTTCCCAGTTGCCAAAGGGATGTTTCTTTCATACACACTTACACACCCCCCCTTCACACTTGCCACCCTGCTGGATTCAACCCCTACTAATATTGTTATGACACATGAGAGGGACACACATTTAGCAGCCGCTATTAGGATTACTGAGAGAATCCTTGTCTCCAATATACTTATAGGGTGCTTACATGATCAGTGTCTAGAAAGGGGACGACCATCCTCTGGTGTGTTTTCACATTTGCTAGGGGTAACATTTGGACCAAGTGTGTGAGCATGCCCAGTTCAGCCTTCCTGTGGCATGTTGTGTGAAAGATGTCTCATTTATCTGTGTGTGAGCATGCCCAGTGTGGGCTTTACATATGTTGAACTCTGCAGCCCATCACATTTGTGGATGAGTGTGACCTTCAACAAATACCTCCGGTTTATGGTTGTGTGTTCTGTGCCATGTTGTGTAGTTACTGTCCGAATGCTTTTTGTGTGAACAAAACTGGGAGTATACTGTGCCTGCAGGTTTTGCATGGGATACTTTGCACACAATTGTCAACATCCGTTCATACTGACCTAACACTGTAGCACTGTCTAGTGTAGTGTTTCAGTACTTTCACTGTGGCGGTCAGTATCCTGGGCTTCAGTCCTATCACTGATTTACATTTCCATAGTGTGCACAACAGGCTGGTTAAGGTCCAGTTGTGCACAAAGGCAGTGCCTCTACAGACCCTGTTAATTGCTGCCCCATAAGCTTAACAAGTGTAGTCTGCAAATCTATGGAGAGGATCATAATTGAGCTCATAAACAAAGATATAGGGGACATGCAGACATTGTACCCATCCCATTTTGGCTTGGTCAGGGGCAGATCATGCCTTTTGTACTGGGTTGACATCTTCAAATTGGTCACTTAGGCCATTGTTGGGGAAAGGCAGTCCATACAACCTACCTTGGCCTTGCTAACACTTTCAACACAATACCCCACTCAGGTATTGTGGAAAGCCCTCACAACTGAAATGTAAACCCATATGTCACAAGATGGGTTGCAAACTGGCTTAAGGACGGGACTCACAGGGTTAGAGTTGCTGGCACTATGTTAGACTCCAGGCTGGTCACAGGTGGTGTCACACAGGGCTCAGTCCTTGGCCACCATTGTTTGTCATGTACTTCCCATGAGAACAGGCCAACATGGGAGGACTTTGGATGACAATGTTAGCAGATGAGTGCACACTGGGCACCATAGTGGACAGTGCATCACACACAGATATCCTTCAGAAGGGACTCACAGTAACTGATAGCTGGTGCCAGGGCCATGGCCTGAAGTCAGAGTGCACAACATGTGTAGACATACCCTTCAGGAAAAGCAAGGTGACCCCAAGCTACCATATTGGTGGCAATCCTCTAAGCACAGAGGAGGTTATCACGGACCTGGGGACCCAGGTTGACAGTCGCCATTCTTCTCAGACTCACATTGCTAAAGTGGCTAGGAAGACCTTCTACATTGCCCACCTGATAAGGATGGGATTCACATCCAGATCTAGTGGGTCATTGTTCCCCTGTACTCTTCAGTTATCAGACCGGTGATCAAGTCAAATGCCCTATTCTGGCTGTATCTCACCCAACATCTGCAGCAATTGGAGACACCCTGACTGTCCCCACCTAAAGGATCAAGGAACCACAACAGCTGTCATATGCTGCCAGATTGAAGACACTCACACTCTATTCACTCACATACCGTCTGCTTAGAGGTGACATGTGCCTGACATGCGAGGCCATGTCCAAACAGAGATTAATGGACATGCTCCACCTCAGACTCAGAAGATCCACCTGAACCACTAGTGCAGGTGACTGACACCTTAGCAGGGATGTATGTTGGACATGTTGTAGGGATGGAGTTATCACTCGGAGACTCCTATGCTGTGGAATACAATCCTGGTCCATTTGAGGCAGAGCACCTTGCTGGCTGTGTTCAAGAGGTATCTTGACCTAATGCTAGTCGGAGAATGTGTTTGTCCATCAACACATTGTAAGCGTAGTTTGACATGTCATATGTCTTGTTTAGTATACTGTGCCTCTGTCTACCTGTGACATAACATTGATACCCAGGGTAAACCTCCCATCTCCCATCCACTCATTAGGATTCCTGTTGAGGGACTCAACCAGTGTCTTTATGGACAACCTGTAGTGGTAGTTTACTCATGTGTGGGGGTGGCTTCTGTGTTTTGGATAATGCAGTACAGCCTGTCCTATATATGTCAGTGCTGGGGTTCAGTTCCCTCATGTGCATAGCTACCTGCCATTCAGATTGTACAAGGTGCAGCATGTGCATTGATTCCAGCTTGGACATGGCTTTCTACGTCAGGCACAGCTTGCATCTGGGTGGACAGCATGGCAGTGTGTGGAGCTGCACTCTGTTTAATCAGACTACACATTACATGTGTTCCAGCTCTGTCATACTCCTGGTGAGGTACTGTTGTGGACTTTACAGGTGCTGGATGTGTGTGCATGAGGTACACCCACAGGGGCTGTTGTGGTAATTTCTACTGGTGATGAAAGATAACTGCAAAACCAGAATGACCTCCCCTTAGCTAGATGTCAGACAGCATGGACCATACAATCACAACTGGAAATAGGATTCTACACCTACCACCCTAGAACACAGTAAAGGAAAGACACTACTGATGCTGCTCAATGCCCAAGGTCTCTACCTCAAGCTGCACACACTCTATGCCCTTCTCAGTATGTAGCACATTGATGTCTGTGCTGTGCCTGAAACCTGGTTCACAGTTTCTGACAGCACCCCAGCACTATCGGGTGTTACCTCATCTCATGCATTCCGGCACCAGCATCCGACAACAACAAGAAGGATGGTGGGTGTCCATATTCATCAAGGACACCCTCACCTCATGGTTGGTGGCAACACACTATGCATCGGAGACCATCCAGGTGCCAGTGACCGTAGGCAAGACTGCTCTGCAGTTTGTAGCATGTTACATGCCACCCGCTCAAACTCAGGTACCTCACACAGCTATCCTGCAAACACTGAAGGGGATAAATGTATCTCCAAACACCATCCTACTGGGTGATTCCAACTATCCACATATAGACTGGGATCACTAATCATGCCACAACACTCTAACACAAAGGTTCCAAGAGTTCATACACTGAAATGCCATGGAACAACTGGTCCCAATCCCTCAAGTGGAGGCAACATACTAGAACACATCATCACAAACATGGGGTCACACTGTTCAACACCAGATGTATACCCATCATTGGTGAGATCAGATCATGGACTACTCTCAGTGGGAGTCCACATCCCACCCACACCCCAGATGGGAAAAGAAACGGTGAAGACCTTGTCAAATGCCGACTTCACATTTCTGAGCACTGGTGTGGTCTCTTTCAAGGCCCCAGGCCAGCGGACACCATTACCCAAGCCACTGTATCACTTAGAAATGCCTTCTACCAGCACCTCCAGGACTGCATGGTTCAGGCAATCCAAAATAATAATGACTCTTTGTACCACAGGCAAGCATCCAGTCTGGTGGACCCTAGCCATAAACAAGCTGTACAACACAAGGAAGGAGCTACTACACGATAGAGTGTAATCCGTATGGGGGAAGACACCCCTGCTCATTGTGAGTAAAACGCTGGGTTCCCCCATACAATCATCCGAGGCATGTTTAGAGAGTAAACCCACTCAGGACTCCAGGGACAATCATGAGGCCTTTTTTACCTATGTTTGAAACCTGGGAGGAAACTCCCAGATATGCTCAGACTTAGTTCAGAATGATGTTGATATCACTGCACCTACAGACATTGGCAACATACTGGCTGACAGGTTCAGTGCAGATTTCTCCCCTCCCCAACTGGGGGTATGCACCAGAGGATTGTAGCCCAAACATCTCCACTGCTGGGGTGGGAACTGCTCAATCCAAGGCAGAAAACACTTTATCCATGGGACCTGATGGTGTCCCCGGTTGTGTGCTCCATGAACTCAATGAGTAATTACACCCGCAGTTAGGGCAGCTGTTTAATCTTAGCCTCACCTCAGGATATGTTCCCAAGGAGTGGCATACATCAATGGTGGACCCACCTCACAAAGGTGGTGCCTCCACCAACCCCAGAAACTACCATCCCATCACTTGACAAGCCTGTTCTGCTAGGCTATGGAGAGGATCATAATGGGAATTCTAAATGAAGACATAGGGGACTTGCAGACATTGGGTCCAATCCAGTTTGGCTTTGTCAAGGGCAGATCATGCCTTTTAAACTTGGTTGACTTTCTCAAAACACTCACCCAGGCCATTGGCGTGGGCAAGGCAGTCCACACAGCCTACCTTGACCTGGCAAAGGCTTTCGACCAATACCCCACTCAGGTATCATTGAAAACATCACCAGCTTAATTGTGAACCCATACATCACAGCATGGGTTGCAAACTGGCTAAGTGACGGAACACACAGGGTCAAAGTTGCTGGTGCCAGTTCACACTCCAGAGCTGTGACAAGTGGTGTCCCACAGGGCTCAGTCCTGGGACCACATTTGTTCAGTATCTACTTTTCAGAAGTACGAGCAAGCACAGGAGGATTATGGCTGACAAAGTTTGAAGATGACTGCAAACTGGGAAGCATAGTTGGAAACCCATCTGACACAGACATCCTTCAGAAGGGTTTCATAGAGACGGCTAACTGGTGCCACAGCCATGGCCTTGCATTACACACTAAACAATGCATAGCCATACCCTTCAGGAAGAACAAGGTTACCACTACTTCCCATCTAGGTGGCAATCCTCTAAGCACAATGTACGTTATCAGGGACCTGGGCACCCAGATTGACAGTGACATTTTGTTTGACACTCACATTGCCAGGGTAGTTTGGAAGGCCTTCTACATTGGCCACCTCATCATGCAGTGATTCACATCTAGATCAAGGGAGGTCACTGTTCCGGTGTACTCATCACTCATCAGACCAATGATTGCATACAATGCCCCATTCAGATTGGATGGGCCCACATATTCCTCGACAGGAGGTGAAAGGGTCTCAAACATATTTCTTATGCTGCCCGACTGAAGGAATTCCAGCTGTATTCAGTCGCCACTGTCTGCTCAGAGGTGACCTGTGCCTGACATACAAGACTATGTCCAACCCAGGATTAATGAACATGCTTCACCTCAAGACCTGTACATCCATCAGAACTACAAGGGCAGGAGACCTAAACCTCAACACAGATATTAATAGGATGTGCTGAAGGGACAGATTCCTCACCCAGAGAGTCCATATGCTGTGGAACAACATCCTGGTACATGTGAGGCTGAGCACCTCACTGGCTTTGTTCAAGTGAGATTGTGACCAATGGATGGGAGATTGCAGGTATACCCCAGGGATAACCTCAGTATCACTGCTTGACAGAGGCACAGCAAAATAATGGGCATATTATCCATCAACTTGCACGGGTGGCAGAAGCCACAAAACTCTGGGCTAGGCTTATAAATGCCCTAGGGCAGATAGTCTAGTATGAACCTGTGAACATAGGCCTTGGGCAGTTCCTGCTATTAGGACAGTGGTCTGCAGCAAGCTATATAGTAGTAGTCGGTTTTAGCCATTGGAATTTGACCATGGCTATTCCATGTTGCTTCTTGTTGTGGTACAAACATGGGTGTGTGGTTATCCATGCTATGTATTGCTAGTCACCCTCATTTTGTATCTTGTTCCATGTGTTTGCACATGTACATCACTGTATGATGTGCAGCTGTTTCCACAGGGTCATATGAGTGGATATGGATGTTAGTTGGGGTCCTCAGGTGTGCATATTGTACATGATATTACATTACTTAACACATGGCATTCATGCCTCAGGTGGTGCTGCAGGGCCACCTCTGTCGGATACACATACTACACTCCTGTGCGTTTGGAAGCAGGTTGTGTCATGTTAAGCATCCCTGTTACTGTATGAGTGAGTCAGTGCGGGTATCAGTCCCAGTGTTCCTACTGACCAAGCATATGTGCTATGCGTTGCCTCTTTGCCAAGGCCAGGCCATACTGGGCACGCCTCCTTCTTCATTCATGCTAACGAGTGCAGACCTGGTTTAAAGTGCTTAAAAGTGCTTTTATGGCACTTTGATTGACATGTCTTGTACTCATTTTGAAAGTCTGGAGACAAAAATAAATTCCCACTGCCAGTCTCGAACCCAGGACCTTGGTAACATTAGTCTGTATGACCTACCACTAAGCCATGACAGCCATACAAAAGCACTCTGCTAAAATAAATATAACAGTCAATAGTAGGAATTAGTATAAAGGCAATATAGGAGATGTACCATCCAAAGCATGTGAGGCAAAGTTTTAATGGCCAAATCACTGGATTCCCATACTAACCTTCACACTCACAGAACACTGTCAACAGCATACCAGCATCGTCCGCCCACAATCTGAAAGGGCTCGCCTATCTCACATACCTTTTTATAGCAGTGTCCTGAAATCACAGTGAGACATGCAATCAACACACACCTGGCTGCATGCAATTAGCAAATGCTGCCTTACAATTGGTGCAGGGGCCATCACATGGACCTATGCAGATACCTACAAAAGCATTCAGTACCCACACTCCACTCATGCAATACAGTCATTGCACAAACCTAATGAGAGAGAGAGAGAGAGAGAGAGACAAAATATACAGACAGCCAGCAGCAAAACCATGAGTAGCAAACAGCAAGCAGCAAGCAAGCACCACTGACACAGCAACAGCTGCCACAAACACAGGTAATGCAAAGTAGCAGGTTAATACTGTGTTTACTGTGACACCTCAAATGTATCATAGTTCACTATCTATAGCTCTGTCCATGAGATAGGTTTTGTGTGCATAGTCCTGAAATATACACATATGTAATATTGCTGTACATGTTGCCCATCGTGACACTTCCGTAGCTTAGAACAGAAGGCCAGTTGTGCATATGATGCAGTACATACCAGGGTCAGTAGAGGTTACTCCTCATTGGTGTGGGACCACTGTGTATGTATGGCACTCTTCAGGTACACATCCTGTAGTATGGCCAGGGAGTAATATCAGTCTGTAATGTGGTGCCATGTCCTCCTGGGGTGAATGTAGCACACATCCAGGGATACCATTCTGTAACAGTGATGCTATGTGTCCTGCAATGTTGAGGGTGGCCCTCACCTGGACATGTGAGAGGATAGGGAGGTTACAGTCATCTGTGATAACTAATTCCACTTGTGTAGGAGAATAGGGGGGGATATCTGCACCTAAACTGTCTGCAACAATATTGCCAATATCTCAAACATGTTTTCCATACGGAAATGCACACACAGTAACATAACACATCCACACACTTGCCACATTCAGGCTTCAAAACACTATCTAGGTATATTCTGGTACATCTGCATGTTACAGTAGCATGTAGCACTATACTGAGTAGTGTCAGTTGTCTGTTGCCATGTTGTTTGGATAGAGTAAAAGGAGCATTTGTTTATCCTACTTTGTTTTGTGGACATTACTTGAAGTGTAACCTTACATGCATCATTGGTAACAACACCTTCTGTGTTGTTGTTCTGTTTGTACAGGGTGCTGTCAACATCACTGTTTGTTAAGGGAAATGTGCACCCTGCAGTGCATAGCCCCATTTGGCAAAGAGACATCCCACCCCGCCATTGTGCACACACACCAACCCCACCCACAGTAAAGCATACATTCCATTTGCAAGGTCCAAACCCCTACCTAGATGTGTTATGACTCTAAAGGCAGACACATTAGCAGAGTGTGCTATTTGCATTAGTAGGAGCAATCTTTTCCAATGCTGTACTTAGAGGGTGCTGACATCATCTGTGTTTACGAAGAGGGATGTGCACCCTGTAGTGTGTTCTCCCAGTTGGCAAAAGGCACCTTCCCTCCACAGCGTTATGCACACACACAAACCCCACTCATACTAACACACATACATTCCCGTAGCAGGATTCAAACCCCTACCTAACTATGTTATGATACTAGAGACGGACGCATTAGCGGAGCGCCCTATTCACATTTCTAGGAGATTTCATTTCAGTTGATCTACTTATAGGGTGCTGACATCATCAGTGTTTAGAAAGTGGAATGAGCTCCCTGTGGTGTGTTTCCACAGTTGCCAAAAGGGATGTGCTTCTCATACACACTTACCCCCATTCACACACACACATGCCACTTGCTGGATTCAAACCCCTACCTAACTATGTTATGACACTAGAGACAGACGCATTAGCAGAGCGCTATTCGGATTACTGGGAGGTAGCATTTCTACTGATCTACTTATAGGGTGCTGACATCTTCATTGTTTGGAATGGGGAATGTGCATCCTGTGGTGTGTTTTCACAGTTGTTAAGAGGAACATTTGAACTAAGTGTGTGAGCATGCCCACTTCAGCCTTCCCATGGCATGTTGTGTGAATGATGTCTCATTTATCAAAGTGTGTGAGCATGCCCAGTGTGAGCTTTCCATATGTTGAACTATGCAGCCCATCACAGTTGTGGATGAGTGTGAACTCCAACAAATAACTCCTGTTTAAGGTTGTGTGTTCTGTGACATGTTGTGTAGTTACTGTCCAGATGCTTCCTGTGAACACAACAGGGATTATACTGTGCCTGCAGCTTTTGCATGGGATACTTTGCATACAATTAACATCCATTCATACTGACCTAGCACTGTTGTACTGTATAGTGTAGTGGTTCAGTACTTTCACTGTGGTGGACATTATCCTGGGCTTTAGTCCTATCACTGATTTACATTTCCATACTGTGCACAACAGCCTCTTTAGGGTCCAGTTGTGCATGTCTGCACAAAGGCAGTGCCTCTATGGACTCTGGTAATTACTGCCCCATAAGCTTAACAAGTGTAGTCTGCAAAGCTATGGAGAGGATCATAATGGAGCTCATGAAGAAAGATATGGAGGACATGCAGACATTGTACCTGTCCCAGTTTGTGTTGATCAAGGGCAAGTCATGCCTTTTGTACTTGGTTGACATTATCAAAACAGTAACTAAGGCCATTGATGAGGAAAGGCAGTCCATAGAGCCTACCTTGCCCTTGAAAACCCTTTCAACACAATACCCCACTCAGGTATTGTAGGAAACCCTACCAACAGAAATGTACACCCATATGTCACAAGATCAGGTTTCAAACTGTCTTACGGACAGGATCCACAGGGTTAGAGTTGCTGGCACTATGTCAGACACCATGCCAGTCACATGTGGTCTCACACAGGGCTCAGTCCTTGGCCCCCTATTGTTTGTTATCTACTTCTCAGAAGTACAGTCCAACATGGGAGGACTTTGGCTGACAAAGTTTGCAGATGACTGCACACTGGGTGCCATAGTGGACAGTGCATCAGACACGGATATCCTTCAGAAGGGGCTCACGGACACTGATAGCTGGTGCCAGAGCCATGGCCTGAAGTCAACTTGCAAAACATGTGTAGTCATACCCTTCAGGGAAAGCAAGGTAACCCCAAGCTACCATATAGGTGGCAATCCTCTAAGCACAGGAAGGTTATCATGGACCTGGGGACCCAGGTTGACAGTCACTGTTCTGATGACACTCACATTGCTAAAGTGGCTAGTAGGACCTTCTACATTGTCCACATGATCAGGAAGGGATCCACATCCAGATCTAGTGGGTCATTGTTCCCCTGTACTCTTCACTTATCGGACCGGTGATCTGGTACACTGCCTTATCTGGATGTATCTCACCTGACATCTGCAGCAAGTGGGGAGACCCTGAATGTCCCCAACAAAAGGATAAAGGGTCTCCAACATCTGTCATATGCTGCCAGATTGAAAACACTACAGCTCTATTCAGTCACATACTGTCTGCTTAGAGGTGACATGTGCATGACATGCAAGCATGTCCAACCAGGGATTAATGGACATGCTCCACCTCAAAATCTTCAGATCCACCTGAACCACTAGTGCAAGTGACTTACACCATAGCAGGGATGTACATTGGACATGTTGGAGGGGTGGATTTATCACTCGGAGACTCCTATGCTGTGGAATACAATCACGGTCCATGTGAGTCACAGCACCTTGCTGGCTCTGTTCAAGAGGTATCCTGACCTGTGGATGGGAAATCATAGGTTTACCCCGGGGATCATCACTGTGTCACTGCTGGAGACAGGCACGTCAAACTAATGGGCACAGTACTGTTTCCATATAAGGGGTGGCGTACGCAACCAGACTCTGGACTAGGCTTAGAACTGCCTTGGGGCAGATAGCCTAGTATGAACCTATGAACCTATCTGACCATGTTGCATTATGTTCAGATGTGAACTACTTACAACGGCCTCAACCAACTGCAGTAGTGTATTCCACAACATGGGTGTACATTGGCAAACACTACCGATGTGCCCAAGGCCATTTCTAATGGTTATTGGATAGTGTGTTTGTCCATCAACACATCATAAGTGCAGTTTGGCATGACATATGTCTTGTTTTGTATACTGTGCCTCTGTCTACCTGTGACACAACATTGATACCCAGGGTATACCTACCATCTCCCATCCACTCGTTAGGATCCCTGTTGAGTAGAATAAATGAGTGACTCTATGGATAACCTGTACTGGTAGTTTACTCATGCGTGGTGGTGGCTTCTGTGTTATGGATAATGCAGTACAGCTTGTCCTATGTATGTCAGTGCTGGGGTTCAGGTCCCTCATGTGCATATCTCCCTGCCATTCACATTGTACAAGGTGCGGCATGTGCATTGCTGACAGCTTGGACATGGCTTTCTACATCAGGCACAGCTTGTGTCTGGGTGGCCAGCATGGCAGTGTGTGGAACTGCATTCTGTTTAATCAGGCGACACATTACATGTGTTCCAGCTCTTTGATACTCCTGGTGAGGTACTGTTGTGGACTTTACAGTTGCTGAATGTATCTGCTGAGGTACACCACACAGGCGCTGTTGTGGTCATTTGTAATGCTGCTGAAAGATAACTGCAAAACCACAATGACCTCCCTTAGCTAGATGTCATAACCCTCATGATTAGGTTGGTATATGGATTGTTGCTGTTAACCCTACAGCCACATTTTTGTCCAATGCAGGATATCTATCACCTTGTGTCCCCATTCTGGCATTACATGTTAGGAATGTCATGGGTCGACACCTATGTGGGAATTGGTGGTCACTTACTGGATTATCCACAGAGGCTGACTATACTGTTTTCACCATTTAACATGCTGACATGGCTATGGCACCAGCTGTCTGTTTCTATGTGGCCCTTTTATGGGATGCTTGTGTCAGCTGGTGTATCAGATATGTCAGGCGGCTTGTTGTCCTCTACAAACATGTTCCAGCACAGTCCTTACTTGTTGGCCTGTACCTATGGGGCATATATACCAGATGGTGAAGGTCCCAGGACCAAGCTTTGTGGGATGCCTGTTATATGTGATTTGTAGTCTGACATGGCTGCTGCATGTCTGACCATGTCAGTTCTGTCGTTGGTCTGGTTTGCAACCCCTCCCATGACATTGGGGTGTATATATCAGCTGGTGAGCAAATCTATACGGAACACATAGGGTATTGTACAGAAGGCTTTGCAAGGTCCGGCTACACTGTGTGGACCACATTGCCCTCATCACTGACTTCAAGTACTGTTTCAACTGAGTCACACATGTTTAGGGGTGGGGTCTGCACTTTGTAAACCCACACTGGGTAGGGTCGGTGTCAATAGATCCACAATATCATTATGTCTGTGGTACATGCTGGTCCTTTCCATAGCTGTGCAGACCAAACCTCTCATGATTCTGTGGTGGTTGTTTTTCCTATCCATTCAGGAGACACCTTTGTTGAGAACACCCACTGTTGTTGTACACTGCTCTTTGGAGTGCATACCCTGTGGTAAGGGTGACATAATGTCAGGGAGGCGGCAGTCTGCTGGGGAAGGTATTTGGCATTATGGGGGTTTGCACTGCACATGTCAGGATGTATGTTGGCCATACCTGTGTGTGTCTGGTATGTTGTTTGTAATATCGGTGTGATCCGAGCATATCCAGGAATCAACAACATGCTTACTACCATCATTTGCAACAGCCTTGGGGTTATCTGTAGTGTCCTGTACAATCTGTATCATAATGGGTTCATACTAGGCTACCCCCCTAGGGCATCTGTAAGCCTGCATGTCCATTTTGTTTGATGGATTCTGGGGAATTGTTTACACCTGTGTCAGTGCTAGTATGATACCAGGGGTATAGTGACAAACAGCTCAGAAGCTGACTTCACACTTCTTCGGACTGAGATGGTATCCATTAAGCCCACTGGGCCAGTGGAAACCACAACACACAATGGCGACTCCTGCACAGACACTTTCTACGGACATCTCCGAGTAAGCATGGACCATGCAATCACAAATGAGAATGACACCTTCACCACCAAGCGAAAGTGGCCTGTCTGGTGGACCCCAGCCATAAACAAACTGTATAACAGATGAAGGATACTAATGCAAGACAGAGCTACATCTCCAGAATGTAAGGCAGCTGTGATCAGCAGTAGTAGAAAGCTACATTCTCACATAAAGACACCCAAGTTCAACTTGGGGACATAAATCACCACAGACGATGAAGGTCAGCACAGTGCTTTCTTCAGTTATGTCTGGCCTGGGTGGGAACCCTCATATATGCTCAGATTTGGTACACAACAACTTATATCCCAGGGACCTGACAGATATTACTGACACCCTGGCAGACCAGTTCAGTGCAATGTACCCCTCCCTCACCCCCATGACATGATAGTTATCACAGCCGTATGTCACCTCACTGTCATCCTGGATGCTCATGTGGGAGCCGCGGTCAGCAAAGGCAGTACACAGCATCAATGGGACCTGATGGTATCCCCAGTTGCATGCTATGTGAACTACAGATGGAGATAAACCTGTATATGCAGATCCTATTTAACCTTAGCCTTGCTACAGGATCTGTACCTGAACACTGGCGTCGGCAACAGTGGTCCCACTCCACAAAGGAGATGCCTCCACAGACCCTGGCAGCTACCACCACACAAGCTTAAACAGCCTTGTCTGCAAAGCTTTGTGAAGGGTCATTATGGAGCTTCCACACAGAGACATTGGTGTCCTACAGACCCTTGATCACACCCAATTCAGCTTTGTACAGTGCAGATCCTGCGTTTTGCACCAAGTTGACTACTTTGAAACTGTCAGTAGAGCCGTTGATGAGGGCTACACAGTCCACACAACCTACCTGCGCTTGGCTAAGGCCTTTGACACAATACCCCACTCAGGCATCATAGACAAGCTTAACAGCTGAAATATAGCACCATATGTCACAGCATAGGTTGCAAAATGGCTCAGAAACAGAACCCATAATGTCAACATTGCAGGTGCCTTGTCAGGTTCGAAGCCAGTCACAAGTGGTGTCCCACAAGGTTGTGTCCTGGGACCTCTCTTATTTGGTATTTACTTTTCAGATGTGAAAGCAAACATAGGAGGGTTGTGGCCGACAAAGTTTACAGATGACTGCAACCTGGGCACCATAGTGAATACATCAGCCAGCACACACATCCTACAGACTGCCGTCACACTGAGGTGCTGGACTCATGGCCTAAAACTGACTGCGACTGATGTGTAGCCATCCCCTTTGGGAGGAACACAGTACCCACAGATCTGTACATAGACAGCAACCCAATGAGTACAGGAAACAAATCAGACAGCTGGGGACACATGTAGATAGTGACATCTCATTTGACACCCATGTTGCCAAGGTTGTTTGACAGACTTTCTATCTTGGCCACCTTATCATGGAGGGTATTCCATCCAGACCATAGGAGGTCATTGTACCACTATACTTCTCCCTTATCAGGCCCATGCTTGAATACAACGCCCCATTTGGTATGTACCTCAACCAGCACTTGCAGCAGCTGGAGAGACCCACAAGTACCTTACCATGAAGATCAGGGATCTACAACACATGTCATATACTTCCAGAATAACTAAAACAAGCTTTTTCAGTGTCATACCACATACATTACAGGTGACCTATGCCTGACATACAAGACCATGTCCGATCAGGATTTGGTAGACATGCTCCACTGCAAGCAATCCACATCCACCAGACACATGGGAGCTAAAGATTTGAACCTCAGCACATACATGTATAGGACATGCTGAAGGGACAGAGTCATAACTCAGAGGCATCTCAAACTCTAGCAGAGTATCCCAGTTCATGTTAGACGGAGTACCTCACTGACTCTCTTCAAGAGACATCTGGACAGCTGCATGTGGACAGGGGCACAGACTGGACAGAGGCATAGTCACATTATTCAATTATGTAAGGTGGTCATAATGTGTCACTACTAAGTCAGAGGCACAATATTTCGTATCTATGCAGTACGCATATTACCACTATGAGGGGTGGCAATAGCAATATTCATCAAGGACACCCTCACCTCATGGTTGGTGGCAACACACGATGCATTGGACACCATCCGGTGCAATTAACCATAGGCAAGACTGCTCTGAAGTTTGTAGCATGTTACAGGCCATCCTCTGAAACTCAGGTACCTCACAGAGCTTTCATGAAAACAGTGGCGGGGATACATGTACCTGCAAACACCATCACACTGGGTGATCCCAACTATCCAAATATAGACTGGGATCAGTACTACAGCCACAACACTCTAGCCCACAGGTTCCTAGAGTTCATACACTCACATGCCATGGAAGAACTAGTCACCATCCCCACAAGAGGAGACAACATAGTAGATCTCATCATCACAAACATGGGCTCACAATGTTCAACACCAGAGGTATACCCATCATTGGTGAGATCAGATCATGACCTACTCTCAGTGGAAGTCCACATCCCACCCCACCCCAGATAGAAAAGACCACAGTGCAGAACCTCTCAGAAGCCGACTACACACTTCTAATGACTGTTGTGGTCTCTTTCAAAGCCCCCAAGCCAGCAGACACCATTACCCAAGCCACTGTATCACTTACAACTGCCTTCTACCAGCACCTTCAAGACTGCATGGATGAGGCAATCCCAAACAAAACACAGACTCGTTGTACCAGAGGCAAGCGTCCAGTGTGGTGGACCTCAGCCATAAACAAGCACTACAACACAAGGAAGGAGGTACTACAAGATAGAGCGATATCCGTGGAAGGGTAGACACCCTGCTCAATATAGGTGAAACACTGAGTTCCCCATGAAATCATCCAAGGCGAATATTGGGAGTAAACCCACTAAGGGCTCACGGGACAACAATGAGGCCTTTTATACATCGTTACACACCTGGGAGGAAACTCCCAGATATGCTCAGAATAGGCTCAGAATGCTGTAAATATCACTGAACCTACAGACATTGCCAACATACTGGCTGACAGGTTCAGTGCAGATTTCTCCACCCACCCCTCCACCACAACTGGAGAGATATGTATGAAAGAGGATTGTAGCCCCCCAAACATCTCAAATGCTCAGGTGGGAACTGCTCTATCCAAGGGAAAGGACGCAGCATCCATGGGACCAGATGGTGTCCCTGGTTTTGTGCTCCATGAACTCACTCAAGACTTAAACCTGCAGTCAGGGCAGCTGTATGATCTTAGCCTCAACTCAGGATATGTTCCCAAGGAGTGGCATATGTCAATGGTGGACCCACTTCACATGGGGGTGCCTCCACCGACCACGGAAACTACCATCCCATCAGCTTGACAAGCAGGGTCTGCTAAGCTATGGAGAAGATCATAATGGAAGTCATAGATGAGGACATAGGGGACTTGCAGACATTAGATCCAACCCAGTTAGGCTTTGTTGAGGGCAGATCATGCCTTTTAAACTTGGTTGACTGTTTCATAACAGACACCAAGGCCATTGACAAGGGCAAGGCACTCCACACAGCCTACCTTGACCTGGCAAAGGCTTTCAACACAATACCCCACTTGGGTATCATTGAAAACATCACCAGCTTAAATGTGAACCCATACATCACAAGATGGGTTGCAAACCGCTACGTGACAGAACAGACAGGTTCAGACTTGCTGGTGCCATGTCACACTCCACAACTGTCACAAGTGGTGTCCCACAGGGCTCAGTCCTGGGCCCACTATTGCTCAGCATCTACTTTTCAGAAGTACAAGCAAACACAGCAGGATTATGGCTGACAAAGTTTGAAGATGACTGCAGACTGGGAACCATAGTTGGACACCCATCTGACACAGACATCCTTCAGAAGGGTGTCATAGACACGGATAACTGGTGCCAGAGCCATGGCCTTACATTAAACACTAAACAATGCATAGCCATACCCTTTGGGAAGAACAAGGTTACCACTAGTTCCCATGTAGGTGGCAATCCTCTAAGCACACAGGAGGTTATCAGGGACCTGGGCACCCAGGTTGAGAGTAACCTTTGTTTGACACTCACGTTGCCAGGGTAGTTAGGTAGAACTTCTACATTGCCCACCTCATCATGCAGGGATTCACATCTAGATCCAGGGAGGTCATTGTTCCCCTGTACTCTTCACTCATCGGACCATTGATTGAGTGCAATGCCCCATTCAGCATGTATATGACCCGACACCTATGGCAATTGGATGGGCCCACAAATTCCTCGACAGGAGGAGAAAGGGTCTCAAACATATTTCTTATGCTGCCCGACTGGAGGAATTCCAGCTTGATTCCGTGACTTACCGTCTGCTCAGAGGTGACCTGTGCCTGACATCCAAGGCCATGTCCAAACCTGAGTTAATGTACACGCTTCACCTCAAGACCTCTACATCCATCAGAACTACAGTGGCAGGAGATTTAAACCTCAACACAGATATTAATAGGATGTGCTGGAGGGACAGATTCTTCAACCAGAGAGTCCCTATGCTGTGGAACAACATCCTGGTACATGTGAGGCTGAGTACCTCACTGGCTTTGTTCAAGTGAGATCTTAATCAATGGATGGGAGATTGCAGGTATGCCCCAGGGATAACCTCAGTATCACTGCTTGTCAGAGGCACAGCAATATAATGGGCAAATTATCCGTCAGAGTGAAGGTGCGGCAGACTCCACGGAACTCTGGTCTAGGCTTATAAATGCCCTAGGGCAGATAGCCTAGTATGAACCTGTGAACCTGTGAACATAGGCCTGGGGCAGTTGCTGCTATTAGGACAGTGGTCTGCAGCAAGCTATATAGTAGTAGTCAGTTTTAGCCATTGGTGTTTGACCATGGCTAATGCATGTTGCTTCTTGTTGTGGTAACAACAGGGGTGTGTGGTTATCCATGCCATTTATTGGTAGTCACCCTCATTTTGTATCTTGTTCCATGTTTTTGCACATGTACATCACTGTATGAGGTGTGACCCTGTTAGTGTCAGGGTGCTGATGTGCGCTTTGACCCTGTTTTCTATTACAGCACTGATATGTGCATTCCCTATACTGTGTGCATTTACAGTGCACACATCTTGCTGTTTATACCTTTGCCATTGGGTAGCATTACATCTAGGTTCCTATCCCTTGTGATAGCTATGAGGTGGGTTTGTGTTTTTGTGGTTTATGATTGGTGAGGGTGGATGTTAGTCATGGTCCTCAGGTGTGCATATGATACATGGTATTACATTACTTAACACATGGCATTCATGCCTCGGGTGGTGCTGCAGGGCTGCCTCTGTCGGATGCACATACTACACTCCCTGTACATTTGGAAGCAGGTTGTGTCATGTTAGGCATCCCTGTTACTGTATGAGTGAGTCAGAGTGGGTATCGGTCCCAGTGTTCCTACTGACCAAGCATATGTGCTATCGCGTTGCCTCTTTGCCAAGGCCAGGGCATACTGGGCACGCCTCCTTCTGCCTACTGGGACAAGGTCAGGTTGTTCCTCCTCCAAGTCACCCCTGCCTGTGGTGGCCTTGGCAATGGTGGGGATGTTTGGCCCAGCCCTGTGCTGGTCCTGCTGCAGCTGTTTCCGCAGGATCATATTATGTAGCATAGCACATATCATGATCATTTGGGTACATGTAGTTGGTGTGTACTGCAAAGCTCCACCAGACGTGTCCAGACACGGAACCGTGACTTGAGCAGCCCAAACACACGCTCTATGATATTACGTGTTTGTGCGTGTGCCTCATTATGGCGTTCCTGTTCGAGTGTGTGTGCATTTCTGATGAGTGTCATCAGCCACGGCTCAAGTGCATAACCAGCATCCCCCACTAGGTGTCCGTGTGGGAAGTCCCCATTGGCAAATGATTGGTACAGCTGCGTCAGATGCCAGATGTGGGAATCGTGGTAGCTACCAGGGCAGCCAGCACACACATTCATTATTATGCCCTGGGCATCACACACGACCTGGCAGTTGATGGAGGGGTATCCCTTGCGGTTAATGTAGACTCTACCCCGCTCACCGGCTGGTGCCTTGATGCGTATGTGCGTGCAGTCTATTGCACCCAGCACCTCAGGGTATCCCGCTATGTGCTGGAAGAGACGCATATTGCTGGACACAACCTCACGGTCACTAGGGACATATATATGATCACTGACATGTGGTGACATGGCATCCAGGAACTGGTGCAGTACCCTGGAGGCTGATGCCTGTGATATCCCCATCATATCGCCAGTTGGTCTCTGAAAGGTACCTGTTGCTAGTATTCTTAGGCCAACACATACCTTGGTTTCCACTGGGATGGGTTCCCCTCTGTTGGTTCTGTGTGAGGCGTGGCCTGCACAGCTCAACAATCTGCTGCAGGTGCTCTCTGTCCACTCTATAGCGCTCTACTATCTCCAGCTCATGTAACCCATGGTAGGTGACCCTAGGCCTGTATACTCTTCTCCTTCTCCTCACTCTGGGTTGTCTGTCAGCATCTGCATTATCACCACCCTCAGCAATTCGCCTATGTCTGATTATAACAGCTATGGCAGCCCCAAGCATTTCTGCTCTGAGTTCAGCTTTTTTCAGGTTTCAACTCTGATAGCTTAGTTTCTGGCAGTATCTCTTGTGAGAAACAGCCTGCACTGCTCTTTGTTGTGTTTTAAGTGCTGGGTTGGGCTTCTAGTCTGCCTGTGTAATTGCCTGCTTCTAATTGTTTCCACCAATTAACTTTAGTAGTATCTTCTGGCAGTTTCCCTGTATTTTGGTTGTTTCCTATTTCCTCTCTGTTTCCTGAGTGGGAGCAGTGTGCACACCGGCTTAAACACGCTCACAGTAACTTAAACGCGTGTACAAATCCCTACACGGTGTTACACGCGCGCACACATCCTTACACGGTGTTAGCTAGGCTGTTTCATGCTAAAACGCGCGCACACCGCCTTACACCGTGACGCCAGCGCAAACCGTGGTAAACAGTTTGCAACACGCTCCCACATGTAGAACCTGCCTCACACGCGCGCACACGCGCGCATGCACGTATATCAAGAAACTTAGAGTGTAGGGATAGCGTATGCCCTCAATTTCTTGACATTCCCAGTGTTCTGTTGGGACACACCTCCCTCCCTGATGTCTGTCTGTCATCTCTTACCTTACATTGCCCTCCAATCTGGTACATTTCTTTCTATCCTTCCCCCCCATGATGTCAGCTACCTCTTACTCTGTTCCTCCCCTTCTCTAACTCTTACACGACTCAGAAAGTGCTCATTACTTATGTGGCAGTGTGATTCAGTATTGTAAGCCTCATTTACATAGGATTGCCTAGTAATGCTTAGTTACATATCTTACACGGAGCTTCCCCCCCTTGACAACCACTAAACGGAGGCCATATTGTTTTTGCTCTGCAAGTCCCTCCATTGACATTTCATGTAATATATAAATCCCACAATTGTGGGCTTATAAGCTTCGGTTTTCAGTTTTAGGTAGCGCACCCGTTTGCTGGTGTGCTACAGTTAAACACATAAATCCAGTGAAAAAAAAAGTTATATAACTTTTTGCAACACTTTCATGCCAATGGCCACATATTTGGCCATTGGCATGCTTAATGTAACAAATGCACCCTTTATTTGGAGCTGACATAGCTCCGTTTTTAATTTTGCAGAAATGTACTCAGTTGTCAGCTGAGTACATTTCTGCAGCTAACACGTCCGTTACACGGACTGGTTTGGCCGTGGATCGCTCACATACCTCATTTGCATATCTTGGAGCTGCAAATGAGGTATTGAGCATTTCCACGCCACTCGATGTAAGAGACGTGTTAGCTGTCTCTTACACGGAGATTTGGGCTGTTGCTGAATCAGGAGGCTTACACGGAGGCTTACACTACTCTTAAACTCCGTGTAAGCCTTCCTGAATCTGGCCCACAGTCTAAATAACCTAAGATGGATTTAACTTTATCTTTAAATACCAATGGCTTAAACAATCCTTAGCAAGAGATCAGATCTACTGAAATGTTTAAAATTGAACAAAGCACAAATTGTCTTCCTTCAAGAAAGTCATTTCAAAACAAATAACAATTACAAATGGAATCCTAAGGAATATATGATATTGTCGCAATCCACTTATAAGACAAAGACAAAAGGGGTAACAATTTTATGGAAAACAAATGTGATTAACCCAGAAATCATTTATAAGTATGAAGATAAACCCCAGGATTCATGAAGCTCAGCGCAAGGCTGGCGTTAGGCTTGCGCTGACCGTGCGGCATGTAGATGGTGCAGTAGCGCCAAATGCATATTAATGAAGGCTCGCTGCCGCCACAGCCACGTGCATAGGAAACGAGCGCGAGTGCATAGGGCGTGTCGAAGTGCCGCACGGAGGCATGGAAATGTCAGCTGTCGACGTGCAACCTAAAATGCTTGAATATAACAATTTGCCTGCAATAGTAATCACACCTGTCAGTGTCCGTGGATACTGAAACATATGCAAAGCATGCAAGACAGTTCTTGTGAACACAAAATTAAGAAGCAAACACAAATGCACGGTAGGGAATATCGAGTCTCCATCCCTCGGACAAATGACATTGAAAACCGTGTGCCCGTATTCTAATGCAGTGTACATAGTTATACCAAGTGGAAGTGAAACGCATCATGTTAGCGCGCCACCAATAGCTACGTCTAGCCCAATGTTCAGGGTTACCAGCTGTCCCACATTGTGAGGGATAGTACACAGCTGGGCAGATGTGTCCATACCAAAACCATGATAAATGTAAATATCTAGCGACTGTATGACAGAATTATATCCCACATCGCATGTAATAGTCACATACAATAGGTATGTCCTTATGTAACATACCACATGTGACAAGAAATAGAATAAGCAAGTAAACGAAACAGAAGGAGCAAATAAACTGCTACAACAATAAGCTAACATGTAGGCAGAAAGGAAAAGCATTATCCATAGTGCTGACCGTGGGTATGTGTTGTCCTGTAAAATCAGATATGTGTCCGGAATATATCCCATCCTGGACATATGAAAAGGTGGCACCCTACCAATGGTCAGAGCAGTCGGTCATAATCCGCCCATATGCGGTCCAAGCCGTACTTGTCAGGATGTGTCACAGTTGAACGGGTATTACCCGGGTGTACCAACCATGTCATGAAAGTTAAGTATGGGCGTGTACCTATGTGTGTGATGTACAGCATGTGGATGGTGAAACATGCCAGGGTAGTCCACACAGCCATACAGGTACCTGACATATGTAGTGTATGCAATGTGTTCCCTTGTCCGTGTCATGGGCCATCAACCAAAGAAGTGATGGATGGAGTTTCAGGAATATGTGTGTGGGGGGGATGCGTAATGGTATAATCCACAAAGGCGAGACTGTGTTGGATGCAGAATAGGTGAACTGGAGGTGTATGAGGGACCAGCGGGTGAATCAGAAAGAAATACAAAGAACAAGTATACACATCTGCAATACAACCTGACAGGCCATACTGTAGAACACAATCACAGAAACATATGAATATTAAAATGTGCGATACAAATGTACAGAAATGTTACCGGCACATACCCACAGAATGGCCTGAATGGAACTGGCCCATCCAAATGCAACTCACCTGGATGCATAATTGAATACCCATCATCCCCTCCACAGCACACAACCCGCCCCCATACCTGAACGTCCACCAAATCCAGCCATATTCGGCCTACTAGCTTGGCGCAGCCATATCTACACATAGTGACCAGTACTCATATGTAGTAGGCAGTGTCACCCTA